>NC_056628.2:83404284-83704284 GCF_002870075.4 Lactuca sativa | reverse complement strand
AACATCTGGGAACTCTCGCACTATCGAAACCTCATCAACTATCCTCGGCCTCCCTGGATCAACCCTCGTATCCAACACATACGCCACAAACCCACTACAGGCCTACTGTAGACTCGGTCTTGCTCTAGCAGCCGAACAAAATGCTGACCCAGATCGTGTACCCTCGCCGTACACCGTAACAACTCCCCCACTAGGGTCTCGTATAGTCACCAGCTGTCTCTCGCAGTCGATGACCGCTCCAACTTTGCTCAAACAGTCCATGATTGCGATGACACAGACATCTCCCATCGCAATAGGAACTAAATCAATTGGAAACTCAAGGCCGAAAATCTCGAGTACACACCCTCGGATCACTTCAGTGGCATACACCGTCCTCTCGTCAGCTATGGAAACTCTCAGAGGTCAACTCAACGCCTCTCGGCTAATATTGATGTGCTGCCTAAAAGTCGAAGATACAAAAGACCGACTCGCACCCGAGTCAAATAACACCAAGGTAGGTACAGAACTCACAAGAAAAGTACCTATGTATAACATAAAATAAACACAATATCCCAAACATAAAAATAAATACAAGAAAGGATACATACCAGCCACGACATCGGCCGCTGCGCGGACCTCCTCCGCAGTCAACAGAAAGGCTCTTCCTCGTGCCTTCGGAACCTCGGCCTTCACTGGCCGGCTCTCAGTAGCTCTGATAGCAGCAGGGGTAGATCCCTGAGATGCTCCCTGGGCTGTCCCTCACAACTGTGGACACTCCGCCTTGCGGTGTCCGGTCTGGTTGCAATGAAAGCATACTACAAACCCTTTGGGGCAATCCTTGGCCATATGTCCCTCCTTGCCACATTTGTAGCAAGACCCCACTCTACACACCCCCATCTTGGCTCTTACCACACTTGCCAAAAGTGCGGCCCTTCTGACTCCTATATCTCGAATCAGCGGGATTGGCCCGCATGGCTGCCGGCTGAGACTGCATCGGTCGCCGATCCCTTCCCTAAGACTCAGCCTCCTCCCTAGCCTAGGTCTCCAGCTCTATCTCCCTATTCCGGGCATTTGCCTGAAGCTCAGCAAATGTCTGGTACGTCGAGTTCGCCACGAACTCCCGTATATCCTTCCTCAAAATGCTCAGACGTTCCTGCTCGGAGGACACGTGCTCTGGGCAGAACATCGCCCCTCATGGAACATCCTCGTAATCACTGTGACAGACTCAGTACCCTGCTTGAGGGTCAGAAAATCCTAGGCCAAACGCTCCCTATCCACCTGGGGAACATACTCATCTCGGAACATAGCAGTGAACCTCTCCCAAGTTACTGCAGCAAGCTCAGCGGGCGAATAATGCGCCGTCACAAACTTCCACCAGTACCGCGCTCCCAAGCGAAACTGGTTCAATGCGAACCGGACTCTCAAATGCTCTGGAGATGAACAGGTGAAGAAACACCCCTCGATGTCGGAAATCCACCTCATCACTGCAATCGGGTCCTGGGTCCCATCAAACTCCGGTGGTTTTCTGTTGCTGAACTCCCGAAACAGCAACGCATCACCACCCTGCGGTCTAGCCACAGGTACAGTTGTAGTGGCCGGAGCAACAGTAGCATCAGAAAGAGCAGTGTATCTCTCATCAAATGTATCTATCAGTGTGGTCTTGATAGACTCGAACATCTCTGGAATCTCAGCGCGGATAGCAACAGCGACCTCATCATGAATCATCTGGCGGAGCTCCTCGTCGCTCACACCCCCTCCACTAGTCCCTGGTCTGTGGCGCATCCCCACCATGATGCCTCTCTGAAATACAACACGAGATATCAGAGACTCGCTCGGGTATACACACACTCAATATCCCAATCCTACTTGATCTCTGGTACCCTAAGGATTCTTACTTGGGCTGCGCACTGACTCGGTGCCTTCGGTAGTACGGGCCCAATACTACCAACCACACCTGTCAGACCCCAAAATCGAAACGGCGGAAACGTTCTGGGGTGGATGACGTCATGTCTAGTATCACAACATATACAGTATAGTAATCAAAGTACAACAACCATTGCATTAATAGTAATAGTTTTACATAGTTTACATGTTATAGTAATATCAAAGTAATTACAGAACATAACATAGATGCAGCTCGGTACTAGGTTGTCTTGACAAAAGCTCCCAAAATGTACCTGTCTATCGTTAACCTGAGAATACAAGTTATTTTGAAAACGAGTATCAGCATTTTATAATGTTGGTGAGTTCATAAGTATTTAGTGTCATTTGTATAAATACGCAATTTTATTCAAAATAACTTTATGTAAGATAGTAATTTAGAATCTACAGTGTATTAGCGTCCTTTCTAGAAAATCCTATATTTTCTAAATAAAAGCAGTCTTCTACCAAGACTTGACAAACTTATGTTTGAAGAAGTAATTCTTCCCAAGATACTAACATTACCAAAATACAGTATTGACTTTAAAGAAAATATGGGCATATCACTGGTAAAATACTAAGGGAAAAAATAACATATGCTTCAGCAGTAATACTGCTGACTAAGGCAAAAGAAATCATAGACTCCAAGAGAGTATCAAATGAATGATATGCCTGGCTCAATCTAACAAAAGGAAGCACAGACTCCAAACAGTATCAAATGAACGACACAGCTAGCAAAGTCTAAAACAAGAAAATACAGACTCTAGACAGTATCAAATGAACGATACAGCTAGCAAAGTCTAAAACAAGGAAATACATACTCCAAATAGTATCAAATGAACGATACAGTTAGCGAAGTCTAAAATAAGGAAATACAGACTCCAGACAGTATCAAATGAACAATACAGATAGCGAAGTCTAAAACAAAGAAATACTGACTCCAGACAGTATCAAATGAACAATACGGTATGGCTAGCAAAGTCTAAAACAAGGAAATACAGTGAAAATTCTTGTTACCTTCAGGCCATGAATTATAAGGTAAACATGGAGATACTTGTAACCATATTGATTGACAATAGAGAACTTGACGCCCTGAAAGCGTCGGAATGAATGTGACATTTGTCACCCGTTGACTTGGTCGGCCGGGGACTGTAGCTAGCAGTCAGGGTGTGGGAGTGTCAGTCCCGTATAGATCTATACACACAATGCTCGCTCTCCCTACAGGAGACTCTGGTTACCAACTTGACAATGGGGAAATCTGTGTCCAGAGGATGCATCTCGTATTCTGAATTCTATTATAGGTACTGGACTAATGATATAGACTCACGAATGAACTGACTCCTTTGGAATTCTCATACTAGAAAGAGTAAATCGAATCTCCTAACTATTCCTATAATAGTTACTAGTGTCTCTGGTCTATGAACGGTGACTTGAAGGATGCCCTTGCTACCCAAGGGAATGAACTGGTCGATGGAAACCTTTATGTCTATACATGTATACCTAATATATAACTAATGTTTGAACGACCTTCGGACGGATAACCGATACCCACCAGACCACATCCCAAAGAGGAAAAGGAAATAGGTCGAACTAGCCTTCCTAAGTCCTTCAAACATTATTTATATAACTATACAAATACAGACATGCATTTAACGAAATAAAAGCATAGAAGAAAACACTGAAGAAAACATTGGAAAGACTTTACACATAAGAAATTTACGACTTGATGTCAGTTTGTAAAACAAGTTTGAAAATCCTTGGAATCCTTTGAAAAACCTTTCATAACAACTTTGAAAATGATTTTTATAAAACAGATTAAGTGAAGAAAACCTTTGGAAAACCTTTAACATAGTTGAAAGCGAGATTGGAACATCATAAGCTTGGATAAAACAGTTATCATGCAAAAATCTATTTTGCTATACAGTTATTAATCACACGGAATTTATCTAATATTTGTACAGTTCAACTTGTATTCCCCCCCCCCCCTATAAAAGCAGTTAAAATCATTTAAAAGGTTAATTCAGGGGTATGAACTCACCTGCTGTAAGTGGATCGGATGGAGGTGCCGGTTGGGTGCTCGGTGTCAAGTAAAGACTTGAACACACTTAGTGACCTATTAACATATGATGAAATATGTTTACATAGAATTAGTAATTATAATACTAATTATACACGTGTAAGCATCCTAGTGTGCGGAAAACACTTTGGTTAAGTGCTAGGAGGCTAGTGGGTTGAAATAAGGGGGTGTATGGCCTAGTTAGGGAGTTTACTCTTCAAGAGTAAACTCTTTATGGAGTTTTCGGCCCTAAGACCATATCCCCATGAGTTTACGGCCGTAAACTCATGGGTGGTGTGCTCTTGGATGCTAAAAGGTCTTATATCACTTGTAGAATTAGGCTAGGTTCACTTTTAGGGCATATGAAGGGTTTAAGGTTCCAAATGTACCATTAAGGGGAGTTCACAGCTGTAAACCTAGAGTTTACGGCCGTAAACTCTCACTTGGTCATTCCCTTCATGAATTAAGGTCTTAAATGCAAGAATATAAGGTTCTATGCATTATTCCAAGCCATATGGGGAAGTTAGGGCATCATTTTGCTTCAATATGGGAGTTTACGGCCCATGGACCAATCTTTAGGGGGTTTACGATCGTAAAATCCTAGGTCCTTGGTTTCTTTGATGTTTAAAGGCCCTACTTCATTTGTGGTTGGTTCTAGACATTTACCTAAGCCTTAGGAGGTGTTTAAGGGCAAATTTAACACCTTAAAAGGTGTTCACAGCTCATAAAGAGGGTTTTACGATCCAAGAGTGTTCTTCGGCCGTAAATTCATGTTTACTCTCCATATGATAAGGTTTTGCTGTTCTACGCTCATATGTGTAAGTCCACAAGTCATATCCAAGCCCTAGGAGTGGTTTAGAAGGGCTTTGGGGCTTCAAAACCCCATTTATGGGTGTTTGCGATCCAAGAGTGTTCTTGGGCCGTAAACACATGAATTTTCCCCTTTTGGATATCTTAAACACGAATTTGCATGTTAAATGAGCTACACAACAAGTTAGGGTAGATTACTTACTAGTTTGGGGATTGAAGGAGGCGTTTTTGGATCAAAATCGGCTTTGTAGAGAGAGAGAGAGAGAGTAGAGAGAGGGTGGAAAGTTTCCAAATGGAGTCCACTCACCCTTATATAGGGTTTGAGTTTGTGGCTCGGTGGAAATCTACCCGATACTAACGTTAAACGGGGCTGTTGGTCGCACCCGATTAAATGGCCACAATTTGACTTGGTTGAAACTAAAAATTTTCAAGGGAATATTGAGGGTGTTACTAATTTGTTTCAACCCTTATGAAATCATAGTAAAAGTCCCAATTTAATTAACCTATTCCAAAAGGTTAACGGACAGTTCAATAACGCGAGGCTTATTAACGGAAGGAGAGGTTAAAATGACGGAATAAATTTCGGGTTGTCACAACACCGCCTCAGCATTCATCCCAAGTCCTCCTCCCAGAGTCCCAAATTCCAAGGACTCTACTCTATTAAATCATATGTTACTCACTAGCTGATCTCTCATAAGCTCCTCGCTGCTATCTAAACACTCTCAAGCATCCCTAGCAGCAAAACTCCTAGACTAAGGCATCATATATCAGGCTACTCTAGTCCTAATAAGGATACCTAGTCTACTCTAGCATGCATAATATAGCTCATCATATAACATAACATAATATATCTCGTAACACTTATTACAAGGGTATTTTGGGAAATCACCGTTCGGGTGTTGGCTGATCGTACACACGGCTCCGCTCTGTTTGTCTCAAAACTCCTTTTTACTCTTTCAAAATTGTTTTGTTAATAAAACTTTTCTCAAATCCTCGGTTTGAGTTTAGATACGCACGAAGATGCATCCGAATTCCTCAAACCAAGGCTCTGATACCAACTTGTAACACCGTAAAAATTAAAACAATTTTTAACTTTTCAAAACACATTTTCCAGACACATTTATTAATAAATCTCATTGTATCATATCTTTGTTTCACAAAAACATTTCCCAAGATCAAAATACATAAATCCCCTGCGTGTCTACGAATCATGTCGGCGCCTTCCCGCGATCATCACTGGTACCTAAAACACATAACACATAACACTGTAAGCATAAAGCTTAGTGAGTTCCCCAAAATACCACATATAACACATGTTAGCCACTCAAGGCTATAACTCTATGGGCCCACTAGCCCTAACTCTGTGGACCCTCTGGTCCTAACTAAGCGAACTCTGGAATACACACAACATAAATCACATAGAAATAATGCAGTGCAACACATCACAAACATAGCATACAAGATACTGTGTCACATAACCCTATTTACCACTCAAGGTAAAGTATAGTGAGAAGACTCACGTCAGATGTCTCGGTAAATCTCTGACTTTGTATCAATACGGTCTAGCCTCCGCCTAATCACATAAAGTAAAATACTCTCATAAATATAACTCTAGAGACTAGACTCAACCCTCTCTTGACACGAACACTCCATTGTTGACCAATCCTCAAAGTCAACAAAGTCAACGGTCAGACTCTGACCCGACTCGCCGAGTGCACTTAGGTGACTCAGCGAGTCTACACGTGTCCACTATCCCTCTTGTCCCGCATGACACGTCGAGTCTTTCCCCTGCTCGACGGGTCCCACCTGGCATGAGTCACGAGGCCACCCCGACTCAATTCGCCGAGTCCCATTATCAACTCGGCGAGTTCCGCCTTGAACTCCAGTCCTCTAATTACTTCTGACTCACTGAGTCATTCTCCCAACTCGGCAAGCACTCACTGAGTGAACTGTGGGGAAACCCTAACCCTACTCGTCGAGTCTACTCTTGGTACTCGGCGAGTTCATGCCATGCTCGAGCTCAAGTGAGCTCCAGAGGTCAGATCCGTTCCTCTAACTCGTAGATCTGGCCTCCTTAAGCAATATGAACACGTAAAGTTTGGATCTTGAAGCCCATGCAACGACCCAATGGCTCTATTTGGAGAAATGGCCTCAATATGCCACCCTAAGCTCATAACTCTCCATGACACCCATAAAGATCAAGAAGTTAAGGTCTCTGGACCTCTTTGGATCCAGATTCGAAGCCTCAACACAAGAAGGGACCAATTGCTTCACAAATCTTACTCAAAAAGGGGCTAGAAACCCTAAATCTCAAAACTTACACCAAAACTGAAAGGGGATCGAATATATACCTCAAGATGAAGTCCCTAAGCTCTGAAATCCATAGATTAGCACCCTCTTCAGTTTCCTCTTGCCTTGGTCACCTTCTTCTTGCAAAATCACCCACACAAGGATCAAAAATGGCTTCCTTTCTCTCTCAAAACGCTCACACACTCTGGGGTCTCTCTCTATCAACTGGTAGCCGCAAATGAAGGCCATAAGGGCCTTTAAATAGGTCTCAAACCCCGGAAATTAGAGTTTCATTAAACAACGTGGAATCGCCGAGTGCACTAGTCGACTCGCCGAGTCCGGTCATTAACCCGGATGGAAAATCGCGACACTACTCGGCGATTGTAAGCATCAACTCGCTGAGTCCCTCCCAAAATCTCCAAAAAATGAATGAATAAATAATGTACCAGAAAATCCGGATGTTACAAGTATTTTATCCTCTTTGAATAATAATTTTTCACATTATTCTAAGATTTCATTATATTTACACATAAAAATTATTCTTAGAGTACTCTAAAGATTTAAGAATCTTCCATGTTTTGGAGCTTGGGAACTTCCTTACCTTTCTTCAAATCACCCATCAAGCTAATCAAGGTGAGCTTCATACCCCCAGTTTTTCTAAGTTTTTATTGTTTTTGGGGGGAGAATACAAGTCAGAGCCTTGTGTAAATCATGATCTAATTACTTATTGTGTATCCATGCCATCTTACATGTGCTTAAGTATGAAATTTCTTACTCTTAGTCCAAAAACTCGAGATTTTGGTTAAGTCTCAAGAATATGGTTTATATTTTACAAAACATGTTTAGAAACAAGAACTAGTATACACCAAGTATGAGTCACGAATTTTTATAGCAACAACTATAAGGAATTGCTTAAAGCTTTACTTAAACAAGTTGTTAGGTAAAATATTTTGGGAAGTTATTAAATTATGAAAGTAATAATATTTTGGAATCACTGTTGGTCAAACATAAATGTAAAGGTTATCTTGGAAGATTATTTCATGTTCACGACTTCGTATCAGATTAACAAACTATTTGTGATTATTTATAAATATTTTAATATAAATAATTTTATCAAGAACAATATACTAAAATAGAGTTTTCATGACAAAAATATTTGCATGTCATAAACAGATGTCGTAATATCTTTAGGAACATAAGTAATGCTCTATATGTCATAAAACAGAAAATGCGTGTCATAACCTGCAGTCATAAATTTGCACAAATTATAACTTGACACTTTTCTTTTGACTAATATGGGCCTGAGCCGACAATTCATAGAAAGGAAAGACCATATTTGCCAATTCCGATAATCTTGGGTCATTTTGACAAGAGTTCAAAAAGGCTTATTTTTTAATAAGCGAAATGGAACGAACATGAAGTACCCAATTAACAAGTACAAATAACGATGTGGAACGATAACGATATTTCTATTCAATGAGCACTAATATCATTATTTATCTAACAAATAATGAATGTCGAACGATTGCTCGAAAGGTTGTTAATATTCTAGTCAAAAAAATCCCAAAAGTACCTAAATATAAAAATATTAGTGTACGTATAAAGTCCTGTAAGGAGTTATAGCCAAATTCTCCTGGAGGGAGAGCGGGAATTTGTGTATAGTTCTATACGGGGTTGACACCCCACACCTTCGTTGTTCGCTACAGCTAGACCGGCCAGTCTAGGGTGACAAATGTCTTTATCAAACTAAGGGTGCCTAAGACACGCCAAAACAGGCTTCCGTCATGATTAGTATGGTTATAACGACTCACTAGAATATGTTATATTAACTAGAAATTTATTCAAGGAAAACCTCATAAATAAATTTTCGCACATTGTGTTGACTGTCCTACGCATGGTAGTGATGGTCCGCATTTGTTGTGTTGACTGTCCTTGTTCATTGCATAGAAAGTCCACAATCTCCATGACTAATTTCTTTCACCTAACAAGTATTAGAGTCTTATTACTGCTATTTTACAAATCAGAAAACTTCGGACTTTTTGCAAAACGTTTGGATACCATTTTGAAAACGATAAACTAACACATACACATATGCAAGTTTACACAGTTGGAAATAGAACTTACGAATATTTTATATCAGAAAATATAGGATTTTCTAAAGAAAACGATTTTATACGATTTCGATAACGATAAACTAGAATGCACACACTCAATTATACCCGATAAGAAAAAACAAGATTTACAATTTTATTTTCTTTTTGCATATAGGGGCTTTTCTGAGACAGTTGGTATTTTACTATTCAAAATAACTATTCTCGAAAACAACTCGCCTTTACAAACTGTATTATTTTTCAAAGATCACTCCTTATAAAGATGAACTAAAGTATTGACATGCACGCATACAACTATAATTTTCCAAGCAAGGCTCTAAACAATTTCATAGAAAATATCGTATTTTCTGAAAGTACAATGAGAACGATTCTAAACAAGTTTAAAACTATTTTATACAAAAATGCTTATGAACTCACCAACTTTTTATTTGATGCTTTTCAAAACGACTTCTATTATCATGAACCTAGAATGCAGGTAACAAGGGACGCGGACGCGGGACTATTTAACTGTAGTTTGAAATTTTTCTGCTTATGTCTCTTTTGTGTAACTCGAAGAATAAATACTATATGTAAACAATGTAAGTTTGATATCTCAATGGATGATGTTTGGATTGCTCTGTTTCATTTATATTTAATTGTTATGATACCGCACAATGAAGTCACCTGCCTCCAGACGTTTCCGCCGTCTGGTCCAGGGGTGTGACAGATTGGTATTAGAGCATTGTTTATAGTGAACTGGTATGTCTAGCCATACAAGATATACCACTATAAATACAATGGGACTAAAACACACTCTGCCTAAAAGTATACTTTAAGAAGATAAGTATTTATAAAAGTATACATATTTACTAACCTAGTATCATAACAAGAAGAAACCAAAAGTAACTAAAGGTTGAACACTATAGTCAAACTTGGGCAGTTATGTAATTATATCTGGGATAAATATAGCCTGATCAACTATATTTATTTGAGATATGACCAACATGTGCTTGGGAGTGATGGTGGTGTAGCAACAAACCTAAAACCTACCAACTATGCGCACAAGAGAATTTTAGAATCGAACAACAAGTTTAAAATACTATAGGAGTATTTTAGGATACTATAAACCCCTCCCACATCTAAACTATCCCCATATATCTCATGCCGCGACTCTTGCACCAACAATGTAGTTGAAATTCCTTACTAAGACTTCTACTACCCTGTCACAGTGATTTGCAGATGGGGCAAGGAGAGACCGAAAGAGGTCCATGAGGAAAACCCAGAGGTGGACCCTAAGGGATACCTAGAGAGGAATTGTGAGAGGGAGGATTCAGACTAAGAGACCAGCAAGGATGAAAGCACCAAGGAAACCCTTGATGAGCTTTACCTAATTAGGGGCAGACCAGAGACCATTTCACCTTTTTCTTCCCAGATACGTAACCACCCGATATAAGTGCCCCTGGAATGGACATACCTAGAAACAAAACAATACCCACGCAAAGACAAGCTTAGGAATTGACTCCTACCCAGTTTAGGGCGCATCTCCACAAAAGACAATTCGATCCACAATCGGAATGCATAGAAAATCGATGGCCAACACCCTCACGAATCAGACATCCGTTTGGGCCAGAAGTAACCCCGAATTGACTCCCAGTTTCCAACCCTCTGTCTTGGAGAAATGGAAACCATACACAAAGCCCAGTATACAACAATGTAAATCCGATCCCCCACGAATAACAAGAACGCCATTCCAAATGCCTTACGAAACCCACGAGTAGCACCAGAAAACTATGCAGACCATCTACACTCTTTGAATGAGGAAATGGTCATTTGGAGACCACGACTCATATAAATCAGGCCTAGGATAGCCTCAGTAGTGTAAGGAACACAAAAAGGGCACCCATAATATAAGTGAAATGGCCAAGCACTTTGTGTGCCAAAAGAGGATCACCACACCACTCACCTTAGGTTCATAATGCCCTTAATCGCAACCAGTAGTAGTAAACCAAGAGGAGTACACCCTCCAAGAATCCGTACAACCAAATCTGTTAACCATATTGCTAGTTATGTGCTGTTTGGACGGACTTTATGTCAGATAATACATGTTTCCACTATCTACCATAACTGCATCATGGGGATGTAGGTTGACCTGATTAACACCAATACGTTAAATATCATACGAGTAAACTCAATTGAAACTAACTAAGACTACTTACGAGATCACCTTTCATGTGCAACAGAGTCATGTCTTCTCATGAAGGTAACCAGTACCCCGACCATGCACCGGTCCTATGAATAGACCCCGCCACTTTCCAAGCCACTGTAACAGCGGCCGTAACAGCCGTCATGGCATACTTCAATGCCAATGACACAAACAAACTTGGAAGAAATATTGGTAATTTCAACCGTAACAACAACCAAGGAAACCAACGGAGGACAACTCACCCATGCACTCAAAAACCTAAACATAAACACAAGAAAAGAAAGTTCGGAAACGAAAAAGGAGGCAGTTCGACTCAGAGGCTTACTAAAAGGCAACAAGCAAGATCAGTCCCTACCCCTACTAACCCTACTCTTCCAACATCGAGACAATCATACCTTGGGAACAATCCACCCTGCAAAAAGTGCAAATACCATCATTGAGCAGCCTGCCAGACATTTCGTTGCAAGAGGTGCGACAAGATGGGGTACACCTCCCGTTACTATAGGGCCCTGTCCCCATGCGTCACTCCGGCCCCCAACCCAAAAGTAAGTCCAGTTTGATACAAGTACAGTGCTATAGGACATTTCAAGAGAAATTGTCCAACAAATATGACTGACGAAGGAGTTGACAACTAGACAAGAAGAAACGATAAGAAACCCTACCGAGATTTTCGGTACGTTCCAAACAATAAACTTTATGTAACGAATTTTCACAAAAAGGTTTTGAAAATTGAAAACATAATCAATAACTATTTTCCTGTTAGCGAAAATCCTGTAAATCATGGGAAGCTAGGGATCCTCACGAATGGACCATGATGGTTCCATATGAACGTTAGCATCAAATATAGTTAGGATTCCATAAACTAATAGCATGTGATCCCGCATCATTTTCCTGTATCTAGGCTGAATAGTGATTAGGACAGAACCCTATAGTCAGTTATCTTTTGGAAACCCTAAGTATGTGCGGTTAGGTCACATCCATCGATACTAGAAAAACCTAGCGGAATTTGGACTTCGAACTCCTTTTCTTTATAGCAGCACCTTTGCGTCATCAGAACACCTAACAAGAAGAAATAGAATAGACCCAATGGTAACAATTAAAACGAAACTAGCAATGATAAGAAAATGAACATAGAACACCCTGTCATTCCTAGCAATCAATACTTCTCAAATCAACATAACAACAAGGAAGTCCAATGTCATCAATTGGCATGGACAGACTGGATCCTCACCTTACAAACCTCGAGCTCTGCAAATGGACATTCTTCTTACCCAACCAGATAACTAAACTCTTTCAACCGGTAACAACGAAACATTAGCAACCAGACACCTAAGTTCTGATGTAAGAAATACCACACCCTTCCCTAGCCCTAATAAAGATGGAAAATCAAGAAGCAAAAGGCATCATGGGAATCTGAAAGGCTTCCAACCTTCCTCTATAGATTCTTAAAATCCCTTGGAAACCTCAACCAGGTGCTAAGCGAAGATAGAATCACCCGGACTCCTGGAACCACCCCAATGACCAAACACCCGATATTACTTCGCGTGGTCACTAGAACAGATAGTGTCTGATCGCAAGATCGACATAATAGATAAAGGAAACATCAGACCCAATCCCTAACCATAGAAAGCACCTATCTAAATCATTAGGGAGAAAAAAGAAATTACCATAAGCACCACTGACTACGAGTAAGTCAAATGAACCCATCCACAAGGATCGACACTCCCTACCCCAAATCAGATTTTCATTCAACCACTAGCAAGGAACTGGCGACCTACCAATAGCCCGGAAAACCATAGGAGAAAACTCCCAAGATAATCTAAGACTCATAAGGTCAACTACATCACGCAAACTCAATCTTGGTGACCATAGTACCAACTCTTAAGGCCCAAAAAACTCTACTTCTGGGACACCAGGATCCCGATCTCTAGAAGACCATTCAAAAGTCCTCGCCAAGATAGGGCCGATAACTTATATTCTCCGATTAATCAAAGGACCCAGGTTCGGACATTTACATTCCATGTGCTCAACACTCATAAGTGTCAGACCACATAAACCCTAGAAATCCCACTTGACAAGATCAAGGTAAAACAAGAATCTGCACCCAAAGAGAAACATGTGTAATGGACACTGACAAAGTTTGGGATAACCACCTACCTCTAATCGAGTATTCATATAACAAAAACTACCACTCGATCATAGGAGTAGCACCCTCTCGAGGCACAGGGTGGCCAGAGGTTCAGATCATCCACTGTTGGGCTGAGGTGGGAGATACCCAGCCGACAAGATGACAAACGCCCAATAGCACACTCACAAAGACCTAAGGTTATTTGAGAAACCACGGAAAGGATAGTCCAAACCCGAACACGACCCCAAACATTGTAACGCCGACAAAAAGAGCTTTGCAGATAGCAGATTAAAAGCTTGAAATCCCAAGTAGGGGATCAAGGTACTATTAAAGATCTCCCTCGGGGATGAATGTCACGATTTGAAATGAGAGGTAAACAAAATCCCCTATGCATCAGATGATACGAGATCGTCGCACGAATCGGTCCAGTAGCCTGCAAACTCCAACTACCCTCCAATCTTAGCGACGTATATCCTGTGTTCCATGTGTCGAACCTAGGAAGTGACAATCGGACAAAACCCTCTCAGTTCAACTAGACAAGATTAAGGTAAGCTAGAACCTCCTAATAGTTGATCAGCCTATCGAGACTATGGATAGAAAAGTTAAGCACACAAAACAAAACCCTCTCAAATCTCTCTAAGCACCTTCCTCAGTTGAAAACAGCTCAAAACCGGAAGAGGAAACCCAAAAGGACCCTCTTGGTCCTGAACCTCTTGGCCGAAACCCTGTTGGTCCTAAATATCTTGTCCGGAATGCCTTCTAAGGTGCCAAAAGGAAGCACATCTTCGGAACTTCCCTTGCCTTGGACAACCTCGCATGACTTCGGAAGGATGAGCTCCGGAAGACCTCGCCTTGCATCACTTCGGAAGGGCTAGTTGGCTTTGCATCTTCGGTCCGGACCTCCGGATTTGAGCAAATGGCTTTGGAAATGCACTCCTTTGCTTCGAATCTTGAAGAATGACTCAGGAATCCTTCTCAAGCCCTTCGGACCCTCGCAGGAACATGATTCCACTCCGTATTTTTATTATTTTCAGACCTTTTATCATTTTAAGACATTTTGACGCCGGAAATCACATTAAACTCATATTTTCATATCCTAAACCCCTTAAGCGCATGTTTTATGAAAAAATTTATTATTTTAAACATATTTATATAAAATAATACCCAAGATTTTTAAATATATTTTAAGAGGATAAAGGGGTTTGACTTTATGATTGATGCAAATTCCTCATTTCCCATGTAAATCTCAGTAAAACATGTATTATTCAAAGAAACTAAGCTTTACCCACCAGCCCTCTATGCAAGTGTCTAGAGACTCCCTTATCTGCCCCTTTAGATACGTGAACCTTTTCTCCCCCATTCCACTTCTCATTCTTCACATTCAGTAAACTCCTAAGAATACTCTCAACTCCTTCAAGCTTCAAGTTCATCTCTTCAAAGGAAATTCCCATATTTCTTTAGTAAATATTTATCCTCTTTGAATAATAATTCTTCACATTATTCTAAGATTTCATTATATTTACACATAAAAATTATTCTTAGAGTACTCTAAATATTTAAGAATCTTCCAAGTTTTGGAGCTTGGTAACTTCCTCACCTCTTTTCAAATCACCCAGCAATATAATCAAGGTGAGCTTTATACCCCCATTTTTCTAAGTATTTATTATTTTTAAAAGGAGAATACAAGTCAGAGCCTTGCGTACATCATGATCTAATTGCTCATTGTGTATGCATGCCATCTTACATGTGCTTAAGTATGAAATTTCTTACACTTAGTCCAAAAACTCGAGATTTTGGTTAAGTCTAAAGAATATGGTTTATATTTTACAAAACATGTTTTGAAACAAGAACTAGTATATACAAAGTATGAGTCACAAATTTTTATAGCAACAACTATAAATAATTGATTCAAGCTTTACTCAAACAATTTGTTAGATAAAATATTTTGGGAGGTGATTAAATTATGGAAGTAATAATATTTTGGAATCACTGTTGGTCAAACATAAGTGTAGAGGTTATCTTGGAATATTATTTCATGCTCATGACTTTGTATCAGATTAACAAACTATTTGTGATTATTTATAAATATTTTAATATAAATAATTTTATCAAGAACAATATATGAAAATAGAGTTTTCATGACAAAAATATTTGCATGTCATAAACTGTTGTCGTAAAACCTTTAGGAGCAAAAGTAATGTTCTATATGTCATAAAACAGAAAATGAGTGTCATAACCTACAGTCATAAATTTGAACAAATTATAACTTGACACTTTTCTTTTGACTAATGTGGGCCTGAGCCGACAATTCATAGAAAGGAAAGACCATATTTGTGTTGGGTTTTGAGCATTCTAACACTCATATGGTGTACATGCAACCCTATAAACCTTGGATCTACGTTTTCTCTATTATACATGCAAATAAGAACTTTCCAAGGCTTAAATCCTAACTAGCATATTATGAAGCACTTATACTACAAAGTACTAGTTAGATGACATACCTTTTGATGTAGCTTGATGTCTTCAAGCTTTAAGAGCTTAGCCCTAATAGTGTGGAAGCCTCAAGTGGAATCACAAATCACCAAAAACACCTTGGAAGACTTTAGAGAATATGGATACTTGGTTCTCTCTAGTGAAATCGGCTAGCCCTCTTAGTGTAACCACACTAGTGCCAATTTCACCAACCAAGGACATCTTTATATAGTATGGAGACTAGGGTTAAACCCATGACCTTTCATTTCATATGATCCATGGGTTAAACACTCCATCGACTATCCATGAAAGCTTAGCCCAACCTAAATGAACTTGGCCCATTCCATATATATATAAAAGTCCATATTTAATTAGTTTATTTTGATCACTCAATTAATTCTTGATCAATACTAATTAAATAATATGATTCCATATTAATATATTAGAACTTATAATATATTAATATTAATCATAAAAATACTATTCTTAAAATATTATCCATATAAATTGTGTCGGTGAAGTGCAACCCAAATGGACCATGTCGGGTCGGGTCAAGTACATATCAAATATAGTTATGGACTTAGACATTAATCCAACAGTCTCCCACTTGGATAAGTCTAAAACTATTATTGAGTATGACTTCAAAACCTAACTGGAAATCGTAGCTCTTAAAGCCGCTGTCGAACTCTGATCTTTGTCAACGAACATGTCCATTAGATAAGGGATCATATATTCCTCCATTCTAGATATCATATGAACTGATTATAATCATTCTCTATGTCCATTTGTTGTTTCCCGATTTCCGATTCATAACAATTGATTGATTGAACAAATCAAATCAGTCCTGGCTTGGCCAAGCACTCACATGTGTCATCATTAAATCAGCGAGGGGCCCACAGATATCTCTTTTATCCCGAAGGTAAAAGGAATGGATAAACTTCGACTCATATGGCTTGTTCTACTACTTGTTGAATCATACACAAAGGCACGTTTTATAACACCGAGTTACCGAATGCGTTTTCGTGCAATCATTGTACAACCAACTCATAGTAACAACTCATATCTCTAGGTTTGAAGAATATAAGATATTATCGTCTCATGATCACTCATGATAAAATCCATGAAGTGATTCAAATGAGCACGGGTTGCATCCAATACTCAGAACTTATGAGCACTCATGAGTGTTGTAGCACAACTTTGTCCACCAATTTGAACCTCTACAAGCCAACCCATGACAGTCTTGATTCATATCTACTTCCAACATATGACCGACTGTGGATGGTTTGAATAACTTAGTCATTCCGAAAGAATAACCTAGTTATTATGGAAGTCAAAACATGCAAAGTGAAACACAAGAATAAATGAATCTAATATGGTATCAAAACCTTTGAATATAAATAAAACACTTTCTATTTATCACCATACTGATTACTCATTATTCATTGCTTCGGTTTTATCAACTTTATACTTGAATTAAAACACTAGGTGTCCCATGTTCCAAGCATGTACACTATGTTTTTCTAAACAATAGCTTTGACATACACCAAGTATGCACTCTATGTTTGTCTATGATCTTTACTTTTTGAAATAAACCAATTGACCAAACTTTCAATGATTCTAATTTCACACTCCCGATTTCTTATGGCAAATGCAGGAATTCCAAATTCATGCCATTTACCGAAATCTGTTAGATTCTAAACTTATATGCAATGATTCTCTTATAATGATTATGCACAAAGTCACAAAGACTTGACAACAAACATTACAGAGCATTCCAAAGGATATCAACTCCTTGGAAACATCCTTCTTGCATTAAGTTTCCTAATCTTACATGGATTTATTGAACAACTTCCACCAAGAGGATCATTTCCACATTCCCCTTTTGACTATCACTTCTGAACAAGAGTTGCCTTTTTCAGAATATGTCAATATGGACCTTCCAGAATTAACACTATACTTCCAACTGTCCTTGAGCAACCAATCTTTGGTAAACCTTAGATTGTCCTCAACAATTGCTTAATCATTTTAGTCATATCCAATTCTAGACCTTTTCCCTTCTTAATGCCCCAGGCATTTGGAAAATTTTAGAAAGGATGAATATAGCACATGTAATCGATCATATATCCGAAGCATATGGGACACGATTCATGATGTCTTACATAAAGACTAAACCAGTCTTTTGCTATAATATTTCCATTTCTATTTGCCAAGTTCTCATAATTCAGATTATGAAAAGGGATGTCGTAATCATAATCAAATTTTAGAACGCAAATAATGAACCCATATATAGAATTTCCTTATGTTGAACCATTCCAACATGAAATTCATATATATTCTTGACTAAGTACGATTAAAACCTCAATCTAAGCTTTTACATTTGACATGAAGTATAATTTCCACTCCCTTAATTATAGCAAAACAACTTTTTCCCAATTGAGACCTTTTGTTTTCTATAATTAACATTTCTAACTTGCAACCTTTATCATAATTATCATGTTCCCACTAACATGATGATTAATAGCATAAACTTATGCTCCCACTAGCTTTGACATGTACCCAGAAATCAACTGGACTTCTAGAAATCAATACTTTATTGACTTTCTTACCAAAGTTCAGATTTCTGATACTAGATTGCCTTGATAAGACTTTATCAAAATCATACACCTCTCTTAGATAGCTCACAAGTGTGTCTAAACAATTTCAGAACTATGAAAAGGGATGTTGTAATCATAGTCTCAATTGTTTAGACTTTTTTCCATTTCCACAATTGCTATCTACTCAAAATCTACTTAGTGAAAGAGTTTCCTTACCATCATTTTCATGAATCGAAGAGAAACCTTATGACACTTAGATTTTATGGTGTAAGTGTTCTTATCCATGTGAATTTTTCAAAAACATAATCACAAGACTAGGTTAGTAAAAAATCTTAACTCATATGGATTGAACTTGTGCAATCTTAACTTCTTGCCACCTGGCAGCTCAAGGGCCTGCCATTGCTTCCAAGTATCTATACAAACAATTGAGAGCATGTAGAACTCAAATGTATAGCCAACTTAACTGGAATGGGCACAGAAATGTCAACACGATAGGTTATAAACCTCTAGTTGTGTGCTAGTGATGAAATGCAAGTTTTTGTTCTTGATTACTTCTTGAAACCCTTTCAAGATCTTTTAGACTCCCACTGTCTCCTTGACCTATAAGACTTTTTTGCCAAATATTCAAGAGATAGTGTGGATTCTAATCAAGACAGACACTTCACACAATTAGCCTAAGTTAGTCTTTGTTTTATCCAAAACATCACAACTTACCAATTTAAAATGTACAAGAGTAGAAAACTTTTACTATTACATTTAACAAGTGTTTTAAACCTTTCTTTAAGATATGTCACTCAACTTACAGTCTTGGAGTATGACTCTAAGACTTGTTTTGAAACGAAGTATGACTCATCTTCTTGATTTGACCACTTCAAAAATTCATAGCTCCTCTTCTTAGCTATCAGAATGCACTTAGAGGATGAATTGTGATAAGGTCTCAAAATCATTAAGATGATCTTAAAACATGATACTAAAGTACTCTCCCATCTTTTCAGACTTGAGAAACTTTTATCCTTCTACCTAATTTGATTCTTCTCATACATTCTGCCATACATAGAAATTTTTCAATGCTTCAGAATTATACTTAAGCCTGTAAGTATAACCATATTTATTAACTTTAGTAAATCATGACGAATAGTCTTATCAATCTTTTGTGGTAGACTTAATCAGTGCACAAGAATGTGTACTCGATCCCTTAGTCCTCTACTTGACTCACAAATCCATGTGAACAAGTAATTAGTCATAATTTTCCAATGCTTGAAAGTTCTCATACATCACACTCAACACCTTGTATGATTCCAAGTTTCGGTCCAATTGAAACTTGGGTGATGAGAATCATTCCTTATTTGGTAAATTTAGACACTACCACAAATGAAAGAATCAAATTCATATTTCCAATATTGCTATCAATTGAATCATATAAGCAACATCTTTTTTTCCCAAATGCCATTGTAAGGATATTTTAAAATAAATAAAATTAAAAATTTTTCTTTTATTTTAAAACTTTGCGGAAAAACTAATCCTTACAATGCATTTGTATATGAAAACTTGTTGTCATCTATTCCTAAGCAATCTATTATAACTCTTAAGCACCTACTCAAAATTCTAATCACTGAACCATGCGATTAAAATCCATCTTCGCGATCAGAATCAGCATATACTTCCTTTAAGTTTCTTTACTTTTCTTTGATTCTTAAAACAACAACATGTACCCCACCCACATCATGTAATAAGAATCTCCAATTAGGAACTTAATAGAGTTAGACAATGGACTTTACATGAAATAAAGTCAAACTTATTGACTTTACCATCCTTAGGTAAGTTTGGCAGCTTCATAACCAAAGCTCCTTCCTTTGGCAATAGAAACATATGGACCCTTAGGTAATAGTACATGGAACTATCTCAGACTTAGCCTTTCTCTTTACCCTTTGGTCAACCAAGTTGACTATGGCCAATCCCTTTCCATTAGGAAGAGAATAATTTTCTGGATTTCCTGTGTCACTATTGTCCCTGTCCATCAAGTTTTGGGAAGTTGATCTCCTAATCAAATTTGCTTTACTAGCCTTCCAAATCATTGTTGATTCAGCAACACCAAGCAAATAGATAAGATCATTAAGGGTCTTGTCATAGTCTGTTTCATAGGAGTCCCAAGGAACTCACTATGTGACTTAGAAAGTGATTGAACCACTAACTTTCTCAAGACTTTGACACCCAACTCTCCCGGCTTGTCAATATGTGACTTCATCTCCAAGATGTGATCACACCTAGACCTTGCCTTGCCAATACGGCTTGAGTGACCTTGAACTTGTGGGATAGGAAGAATAATTGGAGGAGGTGGGGGAAGTGAAGTTCCAAGAGATTTGGGAAGATCATAGATGTCTGAACTAGACACCTTTTGGGAGATATTCAAGATAGTTGATTTAAAGTCCTTAATATAACACCCAATATGAAATATTAAGGCTAGGACCCAACACAATATTTTATAACTTGGAAGAGGGATGCCGTAATCAAAACTACAGAATATTTGAAGGTAGGTGAATGACGATTCACCAATTTCCACCATGAAAATGAAATAATTTATTAAATTTTAATTAGATTTGAAACTCCTAAATCTTCGAGATTCGTTGAACTTTCAATGGCATGTTTCAATCTCGAGTGTGCCCTTCAGGTTTTATGACTGGGATGCCGAGGATCATAAAACAAGGTGTGAAGTAACCATGCAAATTACTTGGTACCCTTAAGTGTTTACCCCTCAATCGATGTTCCGGTTAACCACACACGCTCCATCGATACTATGATAAACATTAAATTACCCTTTGCCTACCTTGTTAAATACGAGTTAGTGTGTTGGTTAACCAAACACGCTCCACTAACCGACTTAAACAAAGTGCAAAGTGTAATTTCATGGATTAGCACCTCATTCACATTTTCCTAAGTAACTAAGATTGGGTATTTACAAAAGGTTTAGTTACTTAGTATTTATCATTAATACTTTTAATGAAGGGACAATTATAGTCCTTGTCCTACCCGTTCGGCTAACGACCCTCCACCGGTCAAGGAAGCGGTGGGTGAGAGTGGACACCCATTAAACTGCCATTTCATAGGCAGTAACCTTATACCCCCCTTATAGACCGGCTTCGTGAATGAGGCCTACTAACGGTAAGACTGACTTTACTCTTATACATATATATATAAATATTATTAACTTATAATATTATAAAGTATAAGGGTTGCATTTTAACTTTTAAAATTCTAAGGGCTAACTTAGAATTAAAGTATTCATAAGTGAAAACTTTTTCAAATTCCAAAACTTGAGGGCAAGTTTTGAAACTATTCAAAACTAATTAATTCCATAACCTATGTGTTTAAAGTAGTTTTAATCCAAAAACTCTTCAAGTTCCATAACTTGAGGACAAGTTATGGAAGACTTTAAACTAATAAAAGAATTAACTTTTCTTTATTTTATAACTTATGGAATTAATTAAGGTTACACATTTTATTACTTAATGAAATGACTCTTGAACTTCCATAACTTGAGGACAAGTTATGGAGTCATAAAATCATTCAATGAGACAAGACTCTTCATTTTGTAACCTTTGCCAACTTTTATGAGTTTTATGAAACTTAAATGTGACTTTTCATATAACTTGAGGACAAGTCACACAAACACATTTTAGAACCAACTCTTAGATTAAAATGGATTGAAAACACATAATCAATTAACTTATCTATTAATCTAAGCAACTTATAAGAACAAAGATAATTCACATCAAACTTTTTCATGTAATTAGCATAACTTTTAAAGTAATAAAAAACATGAATCTATTGACAATTATCTTTGAACTTGGATTAGCATGAACATTACCACATCAAAAACAATTTTATAAATTCAAAAACAACTTATGGTAATGTTCCTAGTCCAATTCCAGCCAAAAACCACGAAGATATGCCGTCTGGAGGACAAAATCGTCGAGTTTTAGGCTCTGACAGTTTCTTGGCTTCGAAAAATCTATTTGCATCAAGTATAAGAGAAAGCAAGCCTTGGCTCTGATACCACTGTTGGGTTTTGAGCATTCTAACACTCATATGGTGTACATGCAACCCTATAAACCTTGGATCTACGTTTTCTCTATTATACATGCAAATAAGAACTTTCCAAGGCTTAAATCCTAACTAGCATATTATGAAGCACTTATACTACAAAGTACTAGTTAGATGACATACCTTTTGATGTAGCTTGATGTCTTCAAGCTTTAAGAGCTTAGCCCTAATAGTGTGGAAGCCTCAAGTGGAATCACAAATCACCAAAAACACCTTGGAAGACTTTAGAGAATATGGATACTTGGTTCTCTCTAGTGAAATCGGCTAGCCCTCTTAGTGTAACCACACTAGTGCCAATTTCACCAACCAAGGACATCTTTATATAGTATGGAGACTAGGGTTAAACCCATGACCTTTCATTTCATATGATCCATGGGTTAAACACTCCATCGACTATCCATGAAAGCTTAGCCCAACCTAAATGAACTTGGCCCATTCCATATATATATAAAAGTCCATATTTAATTAGTTTATTTTGATCACTCAATTAATTCTTGATCAATACTAATTAAATAATATGATTCCATATTAATATATTAGAACTTATAATATATTAATATTAATCATAAAAATACTATTCTTAAAATATTATCCATATAAATTGTGTCGGTGAAGTGCAACCCAAATGGACCATGTCGGGTCGGGTCAAGTACATATCAAATATAGTTATGGACTTAGACATTAATCCAACAGTCTCCCACTTGGATAAGTCTAAAACTATTATTGAGTATGACTTCAAAACCTAACTGGAAATCGTAGCTCTTAAAGCCGCTGTCGAACTCTGATCTTTGTCAACGAACATGTCCATTAGATAAGGGATCATATATTCCTCCATTCTAGATATCATATGAACTGATTATAATCATTCTCTATGTCCATTTGTTGTTTCCCGATTTCCGATTCATAACAATTGATTGATTGAACAAATCAAATCAGTCCTGGCTTGGCCAAGCACTCACATGTGTCATCATTAAATCAGCGAGGGGCCCACAGATATCTCTTTTATCCCGAAGGTAAAAGGAATGGATAAACTTCGACTCATATGGCTTGTTCTACTACTTGTTGAATCATACACAAAGGCACGTTTTATAACACCGAGTTACCGAATGCGTTTTCGTGCAATCATTGTACAACCAACTCATAGTAACAACTCATATCTCTAGGTTTGAAGAATATAAGATATTATCGTCTCATGATCACTCATGATAAAATCCATGAAGTGATTCAAATGAGCACGGGTTGCATCCAATACTCAGAACTTAGGAGCACTCATGAGTGTTGTAGCACAACTTTGTCCACCAATTTGAACCTCTACAAGCCAACCCATGACAGTCTTGATTCATATCTACTTCCAACATATGACCGACTGTGGATGGTTTGAATAACTTAGTCATTCCGAAAGAATAACCTAGTTATTATGGAAGTCAAAACATGCAAAGTGAAACACAAGAATAAATGAATCTAATATGGTATCAAAACCTTTGAATATAAATAAAACACTTTCTATTTATCACCATACTGATTACTCATTATTCATTGCTTCGGTTTTATCAACTTTATACTTGAATTAAAACACTAGGTGTCCCATGTTCCAAGCATGTACACTATTATCATTATTTATCTAACAAATAATGAATCTCGAACGATTGCTCGAAAGGTTGTCAATATTCTAGTCAAAAAAATCCCAAAAGTACCTAAATATAAAAATATTAGTGTACGTATAAAGTCCTGTAAGGAGTTATAGCCAAATTCTCCTGGAGGGAGAGCGGGAATTTGTGTATAGTTCTATACGGGGTTGACACCCCACACCTTCGTTGTTCGCTACAGCTAGACCGGCCAGTCTAGGGTGACAAATGTCTTTATCAAACTGAGGTTGCCTGAGACACGCAAAAACAGGCTTCCGTCATGATTAGTATGGTTATAACGACTCACTAGAATATGTTATATTAACTAGAAATTTATTCAAGGAAAACCTCATAAATAAATTTTGGCACATTGTGCTGACTGTCCTACGCATGGTAGTGATGGTCCGCATTTGTTGTGTTGACTGTCCTTGTTCATTGCGTAGAATGTCCACAATCGCCATGACTGATTTGTTTCACCTAACAAGTATTAGAGTCATATTACTGCTATTTTACAAATCAGAAAATGTAGGACGTTTTGGAGAATGTTTGCATACCATTTTGAAAACGATAAACTAACACATAGACATATGCAAGTTTACACAATTGGAAATAGAACTTACAAATATTTTATATCATAAAATATAGGATTTTCTGAAGAAAACGTTTTTATACAATTTCGGTAATGATAAAATCGAACGCACACACTCAATTATATCCGATAAGAAAAACAAGATTTACAATTTTATTTTCTTTTTGGATATAGGAGATTTTCTGAAACGGATGGTATTTTACTATTCAAAGGAACTATTCTCGAAAACAACTCGCCTTTACAAACTATACTAGTTTTGAAGGATCACTCCTTATAAAGATGAACTAAAGTATTGATATGCACGCATATAACTATAATTTTCCAAGCAAGGCTCTAAACAATTTCATAGAAAATATCGGATTTCCTAAAAGTACAATGAGAACGATTACAAACAAGTTTAAAACTATTTTATACAAAAATTCTTATGAACTCACCAACTTTTTATTTGATGCTTTTCAAAACGACTTGTATTCTCAGGAAACTAGAAAGCAGGTAACAAGGGACGCGGATGCGAGACTGTTTAGCTGTAGTTTGAAATTTTTTTGCTTATGTCTCTTTTGTGTAACTCAAAGAACAAATACTATATGTAAACAATGTAAGTTTGATATCTCAATGTATGATGTTTGGATTTCTTTGTTTCATTTATATTTAATTGTTATGATATTGCACAACAAAGTCACCCACCTCCGGACGTTTTCGCCGTCTGGTCCGGGGTGTGACAATATTGATTACACATTATTCATTGCATATTGTTTCAAACTGTCAACTTTATACTTTAATTAAAACAATAGTTGTTCCATGCTCCAAGCATGTACAGTATGTTTTTCTAAACACTAGTCATGCCATACACCAAGTATGCACACTATGTTTTTCCAGACATTAGTTATGCCATACACCAAGTATGCACAACAAGGTTGTCTATTATCGTTACTTTGTGAAATAGATCGATTGAACATAATTCCAATGATTCTCATTTCACAATCCCAAATCTTTACTGCAAATGCAAGAATTCCAAATTCCTGCCATTTACCGAAATCGATCTGTTAGATTTTAAACTTATATGCACTGATCCTCTTGTAACGATTATGCACAAAGTCACAAAGACTTGTAGCAGACATTGCAAAGTATTTCAATGGAGATCATTCCATGGAAACGAAGTCTCAAATTCAAAGTACATTGCTTTGAACATCCTTCTTGCATTAAGTTTCCTAATCTTACACATATTTAATGAATAACTTCCACCTATGGGAACATTTCCATATTTCCATTTTGACTATCACTTCTGAACAAGAGTTGCCTCTTTTCAGAATATGTCAAAATGGTCCTCTCCAAAAAATTTACACCATACTTCCAACTATCCCTGAACAACCAATCTTTGGTAAACCTAAGATTGTCCTTGACAATTGCTTAATTATTTTAGTTATATCCAGTTCTAGTACTTTTTCCCTCTTAATGCTCTAGGCATTTGGAAAAATTTAGAACAGATGAATATTATAGCACATGCAATCAATCCTATATCTGAAGCATATGGGACACGATTCATGATGTATCACATAAAGACATGATACTAGACCAGTCTTTTTGATATAATATTTCTATTTATATTTGCCAAGTTCTCATAATTCAGATTGTGAAAAGGGATTATGTAATCATAATTGAATTTTAGAATGCAAATAATGAACCCATATATAGAATTTCTTTATGTTGACCCATTCCAACATAATATATATATATATATATATATATATATATATATATATATATATATATATCCTTGACTAAAGATGATTAAAACCTCAATCTAAGATTTTAGAATTGAAATGAAGTATAATTTCCTCTCCCTTAATTATAGAAAAACAACTTTTCCCAATTGAACTTTTGTTTTTTTATAATCAACATTGCTAACTTGCAACACTTATCATAATTATCATGCTCCCACTAACATGATGATTATTAGCATAAAACTTATGCTCCTTCTAGCTTTGACATGTAGTCAGAAATCAGTTGGACTTCTAGAAATCAATACTTTATTGACTTTCTTACCAAAGTTCAGACTTTTGATACGATATGCTTTGATAAAAACTTTATCAAAATCAAACACCTTTCATTAGATAACACACATGTGTGTTTAAACAAATTCAGAACTATGAAAAGGGATAATGTAATCATAGTCTCAATTGTTTAGACCTTTGACATTCCTCACAAGTCCATGTTAGTGTGTTGGTTAACCACACACACTCCACTAAAGACTTTGAGAGTGCAAATATCACACTTGCTATCTGCCTAAAATCTACTTAGTGAAAGCGTTTCCTTACCATCATTTTCATGAATTGGAGAGAAACCTTATGACACTTATATTTAATGTTGTATGTGTTCCTGTCCATGTGAATTTTTCAAAACCATCATCCCAAGACAAGGTTAGTGACAAATCCAAACTCATATGGATTGAACTTGTGCAGTATTTACTTCTTGCCACTTGGCAGCACAAGGCCCTACCATTGCTTCCAAGTTGTTATGCAACCAACTGAGAACTCTTAGAACTCATATACAAAGCCAACTTTAACTGGAATGGGCACAGAAATAGGAATATGTCAACACGATAGGTTATAAACCTCACGTTGTGTGCTAGTGATACACTACATGTTTTTAATCTTGATTAGTTCTTGAAGCTCTTTCAGGATCTTTAAGACTCCCACTGTCCTCTTGACATATAAGACTCTCTTGCCAAATATTCAAGAGATAGTGCAGATTCTTTATCAAGACAAACACTTCACATAATTGGCCTTAGTTGGTCTTTGTTTTATCCAAAACATCACAACTTACCAATTTAAAATGTACAGGAGTAGGACACACTTTACTCTTACATTTGACTAGTGTTAATAAACCTTTCTTTAAGATATGTCACTCAAGTTACAATCTTGGAGTATGATTCTAAGAATTGTTTGGAACGAAGTATGACTCGTCTTCTTGATTTAACCATTTTAACAATTATTGACTCCTCTTCTTAGCCATAAGAATGCACTAAGATGTCCTTAGAGGACCAATTGTGAAATGGTTTCTTAATCATCCAAATGATCACAAAACATGATACTAAAGTACTCTCCCATCTTTCCAGACTTGAGAAACTTTTATCTTTCGGCCAAATTTGATTCTTCTCATTCGTTCTGCCATACATCGAAACTTTTCCAATGTTTCAAAATTATACTTAAACTTGTAAGTATAACCATATTAACTAAACTTTAGTAAATCATGATGAATAGTCTTATTGATCTTTTGTGGTGGACTTGACCAATGCACAAGAATGTGTACTCGATCCCTTAGTCCTTCACTTGACTCACATATACATGTGAATAAGGAATTAGTCTTAATTTTCCAAAGATGAAGATTTTCATTCATCATACTATGCAACTTGCATGATTCCAAGTTTCGGTCCAGTTGAAACTTAGGTGATGAGAATCTTTCCTTATTTGGTAAATTTAGACACTGCCACAAATGAAAGAATCAAATTCATATTTCCATTATTGCTAGAAACATAGAAACATCAATTTTCCATAAATGCCATTGCAAGGAGATAAAATAAAATAAAAGAAAATTTTTATTTATTTATAAGATGTGGAAAACTTTTCCTTACAATGCAACTTTAAATGGAAACTATGCTATTACATATTTCCTAGCAATCTATCATGACTCCTAAGTAGTAGCTCAAGAATCCGATCTTTGAACCATGCGATTGAAATCCATCTTCGCGATCAGATTCAACATACTCTTTCTTTAAGTTTCCTTCCCTTTTCTTGATCCTGAAGCAGAGGTCAAGCTTTTTGACTAGACCTTCTCTCAGGTCTTTCAGGTAGTTAGGGAAGCTTCGCAACCAATGCCCCTTCCTTTGGCAATAGAAACATATGGACCCTTTGGGAATGGTACACTGGACTATCTCAGACTTGCCTTTCTCTTTAAAATTTGATCAACCGAGTTAACTATGGCCGATCCCTTTCTATTAGGAAGAAAAAGCTTTTCTAGATATCCAATGTTACCATTGTCGATGTCCATGGTAATTTGGGAAGTTGATCTACTAATCAAATGTGCTTTACCATAGCTCCAAATCATTGCTGATTCAGCAGCACCAAGCAAATAGATAAGATCATTAAGAGTCATGTCATAGTATATTTCATAGTATTCCCAAAGGAAACTCACTATGTGACTTAGAAAGTGATTGAACAACCAACTTTCTCAAGACTTTGACATCCAACTCTCCCGACATGTCAATATGTGACTTTATCTCCAAGATGTGAGCACACATAGACTTTGCTTGCCAATAGGGCTATGGTGACCTTGAACTATTCAAGAACTTGTGGGTTAGGGAGAATTATTGGAGGAGATGGAGGGAGTGAAGAATGATTTTCGGGACATCATCTTCATTTGGAAAGCTTGTTCCAATAGTTTTTGGGAAGATCATAATTGTCTGAACCTGACATATTTTGAGAGATATTCAAGATAGTTGATTTAAAGTCCTTAATATAACACCCAATATGAAATATTAAGGCTAGGACCCAACACAATATTTTATAACTTGGAAGACGGATGTCGTAATCCAAGCTATAGAATATTTGAAGCTAGGCGAATGATGATTCACCAATTTCCAACATGAAAAATGAAATAATTTATTAGGTTTTAATTGCATTTGAAATTCCTAGATATTTTAAGATTCATTGAAATTTTCAATGGCATGTTTAAATCTCTATTGTGCCCACTCAAGTTTTGTGATTCGGATGTTGAGGATCACAAAACAAGGTATGAATAACCATGCAAATATACTTGGTACCCTTAATATTTACCCCTCAATCGATGTGCCGGTTAACCACACGCGCTCCACTGATACTATGATAAATAATAATTTACCCTTTGCCTACCTTGTTAAATCAAGCTAGTGTGCCGGTTAACCATACGCGCTCCACTAACCGACTTAAGAAAAGTGCAAAGTGTAATTTCATGGGTTAGCACCAAATTCACATTTTCCTAAAGTAACTAAGACTGAGAATTTATAAAAGTTTAGTTACTTAGTATTTATCATTAGTACTTTTAATGAAGGGAGAATTTTAGTCCTTTTCCTACCCATTTAGCTAATGACCCTCCACCAGTCAAGGAAGCGGTGGGTGAGAGTGGACACCCATTAAAATGTCATTTTATAGGCAGTAACCTTATACCCCCTTATAGACCGGCTTCGTGAATAAGGCCTACTAACGGTAAGACTGACTTGCTCTTATACATACATACATACATACATACATACATACATACATACATACATACATACATATATATATACATATATATATATATATATATATAGTATCATCTTATAATACTATAAAGTATGAGGGTTGAATTTTAACTTTTAAAGTTCTAAGGGTTTAACTTGGAATTAAAGTATTCAAGAGGGGAAACTTTACAAATTCCAAAAATTGAGGGCAAGTTTTGAACTATTCAAAAACTTTTCAATTCCATAACTTATGTGTTTAAAGTAGTTTTAATGAAAAACTCTTCAAGTTCCATCACTTGAGGACAAGTTATGGAAGACTTTAAAACATTTAAAGAATGTGACTCTCCATTTTTCATAACTTATGGAAATCTTATGAGTTTTAATAATCATAAATGTGACTTTTCATATAACTTGAGGACAATTTACAAAAACACATATTATGAACAACTTTTAGATTAATTTGGATTGAAAACATATTATCACATAATTTTCTATTAATCTAAATCAACTCATAAGAACAAAATAATTCAAATCAAACACTTTTTGATGTAATTAGCCTAACCATTAAGCTAATACAAAACATGAATCTATTGACAATGATCTATGAAATTGGATTAGCATGAACATTACCACATCAAAAACAGCTTAGGGTAATGTTCCTAGTCCAATTCCATCCAAAAACCTCGAAAAAATGTTGTCTTGGGGTCTAACTCGTCGAGTGCATGAACCAACTCGACGAGTTGGATGATTTTATGCATGGACTCGACGAGTCCACTGTCCAAAACAGCAGAAAATCATATTGTTTAGTATTTTCCAGCAATTTGCATCAAGTATAATTGAAAACAAACCTGGATCAGATACCACTGAAGGGTTTTAAGCATTCTAACACTCCTATGGTGTACATGCAACCCTAAATACCTTGGATCTATGTTTTTTCTATTATACATACAAACTTGAACTTTCTAAGGTATTACCCTAACTAGCATACAACCATTGATACTTAGGTAATATAAACAAGTTAGAAGAAATACATTATCATGTAGCTTGATTCCATGGATCTTAAGAGCCTAGTGCCTCAAGTGTGACACCTCAAATGCTTCACACAACATCACCAACATCTTGGAATAACTTGAGAGAAAAGGTTCCTATGATGAAATTGGCTAGCCCTCATATGTAGACACACTAGTGCCAATTTCTTTAGCCATGGGGTCCTTATATATTATGGCTATTAGGGTTACACCATGTAACTCATGTCTTTGCATATTCTTCATGCTCCATGGCTTAAAACCTCCATGGAGTATCTATGGGTTACTCCATGGGTTTAGCCCAAGATGAAGAACTATGGATCATTAGCCCACATATATAAGAATGAATGATTTACACAATCAATCCACATATATTTTATTTGTCTCCTTTTAATCACAAAATTAATTCCAAATTAATTCTTGATCAATATTAATTAAATAATATTATTTTCATATTAATATACTAGAACTTATAATATATTAGCAAATCATAAATATCCTTTTCTCACAAAAGTGTATCCAAATTGTTTTGATGCCTTGCAACCCAAATGGACCATGCTAATCGGTTCAACTACATACCAATTATAGTTATGGACAGAGACACTAATCCAACAATAACTACCTACGTCCGCTAAATGCAAATTCATCAAGTACTGATCGACAATGGCAGTAGTACGGATGTTCTCTATGAGCATTGCTTCCGTGAGCTTCCGACCACTTGGAAAGGAGGATTGAAACAACAAACCAATAGGTTGTTGGTGGGATTCACATGTCACCAGTTACAGACAATAGGCACCATAAGTATCCCCCTCACACTGGTCAGTCGTGATGGGAAGGAGAGAATCACGAGAGTAATAGAATTCTCAGTAATAAACATCCATCTGACACGGACATGCTCCTTGGACGGCCAATGCTCTTCCAGTTCCAGGCCTACCATCAATGATTCATGGCATAGTAATATTCAGCACCAGCTTGGTATCGGCCACGGTCATCGCCTATAGCCCCGAAACGCAACGTCATGAGGCTATGGCCACACAGGAGGCCGCATATGTCCCTAGAAAGAGAATGACATACCCACATGGACAGAAGAGTCTAGCTCAAGTAACCATTAAGTTAAACCAAGAAAGTAAGGGAGAAAACCTCCAAATCAAAAATTATCGGGGGGGGGGGGGGGGGGGGGAGGGGGAGGAGGAGGAGGAGGAGGCGGCCATAACAACTGAGCTAGGCCGGGACCCACAGAGGATGGTGATGAAAGCCCAAAAAGTGACTTAGCCTGGGGACGGAGGCGTCTCCCCGCAGAGGTGTAGAATCCCACCTCTCCCGCGAAGCTAAAAAAGAACACGAACAAATCGGGGTACCGGGCGAAGATCGCCAAACGCATGGATGGATAGAAAGGCCAAGCGAGCTCCCAGAAAATAAATCAGCTTGGGACAGAGCGACAAAATAGCAGGGTCCTTCAACCAAATCAGACTGCACTTGAGCCACATCCTAAATGAACTACCACCAAACAAAGCCCCAAATAGCAATACTCGGGGAGGCTGCGACAAAGCAAATACAAAAGAACCATGAAAAAGGAACCAAGATAAAAAAGTATTCAAACATCATCCTCGGGAGTGTAGCTCACTGGGAAATACCAAATCCTTGGACGTTCGAGGACACAACTACATCCTGGGAAGAAACATTGGGGGATACCAGAGCTACAAGAGTATAGACGCAATTAGGCCACTCTTTAGCGGAAGCATACCACACAGCCAGGTGAGGGCTACGAAAACAGTGTCATCACTCAAGGTAACACTCAGATTGTCGCAAACACTGAACTCTGATACAAGGACCAACGAAGCGATGCAACATGCAGGTGAGAGCAGGCCCACCATGGAACATGCAAGGATAATTGTAAGAACAAATATGGGGGAGTACATGGCGTAGGAGTCCCAAACGGAGGTGTATCCCCCAAAATTTGACGTGTGCATGGACCACGTCACTTCGAGGTGACATGGTGAGAGGATCAAGTGAAGCAGACTTGAAGAAGGGGCATTGTGATGAAACTCCAAACGGATAATCACACCCCAGAAAAACAATACAAGGGCCAAGAATTGACTTACACAAAAATTCTTCCCCTCTTTATTATTCAAAAAAAACATAGACCTCCCTAGACAGAAAAACATCATTACCGAAATTATGACAATTGTCTTTTCACTATATATATATATATATATATATATATATATATATATATATATATATATATATATATATATATATATATATATATATACCGCTAAAATATTTGTACTCGAGCTCGACACCACCCATAAGAGGTTGCACACATTTACCAAACGACAATAAGGATTGATCATCCACATTGTTCGAGTGAAACCACTACAAGAATGCAACCATAGGATTCAAAGGCTCATAACCTTTCCCTAAAAACACGTCAGTAAAATCGAAAGAGCCATAGCTCCTAACCATGACAAGTAGAGGCCTTAAAAGATCATAACCTTTCCCTCAAAATATACAATACATATGGCTTCAGGCCTCGAGATGACGATCTCGAGCTGGCTTAGATGGCTAGGGTCGGATCACAATCCTCCTCGACTCAAGACTTAGAACAAAGTCCCAAAAGGGCAACGAGAAAAACTTTTAGCTAAAAAGGGGTGCCCTAACAAAACGAACCAGCCAGAGTTCATAACCAAAGGCCAATCAAGGCCTTGATCCTACAAGGATGAATCCAGAATACTAAAAAGGGATGAACGCCAACCCCACTAGAGCGGGCTCCTAGGCTAAAGCCCAGAAACGTGCCCCAGGCCCAACAAATCTACCAAAAAATGGGAATCAGAATCGATGCCCCTCCAATGTGAAACCAAAGAGAAAGTATGCCCCAAAGGCCAACATCAACCTTCGATAAGAATCCAAATCTACGGTGGCCAACACAAACCACTAGGGACGACAAGACAATGTGATAAACTAAGCAAAGTTATAGAGTTGAAAAGTAGGGAAGTTAAAATTGTCTGTCAGACAGCTCCCGGACTTAGAAATGCCACGCAGGGCCCAACACGTATAAAAATAACATTGTCTCACAAACACCGGGAAATCCTAAACAACTCTTCAAACAAAAAACAATTGAGAAGAGGATAAAAATCACATACTAGGAGGAGTAGAGGAAGGTCAAGCTCCAGAAATGTTGGCCTCAAGATGTTTCCCTTCGGTGTCGGAATCGCTGCACAACTAACAGATACCCTCTATCTCAAGCTCACCAAGATGGCGGTAGGAGGCAAAGTCAATCTCCATGAAAAGACTTCATCTCCACATGCATCGCCTGAGTGTACTCCAAAAGGGTGCTCAACTTACCAGGCATGAATTTCCTAGTGGTTATCTGCTCCCTAATCACCTGCTTACCAACCTCAACCCCAGCAACCATGAAGGTTGCCTTTATACGCCTTACACCCAGGGAAAATCTAGGGCTCTCAACCACCCGGATGATACCCTTCTGAAGCATCCACTTCAGATCAGCCTACATAGCCTTCCTCCTCATGCGCTCCTCCTCTAGTTGACCCTCTATCACCTTCTTCTCCTCCACCAAGACTTTGATCTGCTTAGAATAATGTTCCATCGACCTATCCAAAGTTACCACCTTCTCCTCCAATGACGCTTTCTCCACAGCCAAGAGGTCGTAACACTCCTCAAACTTGTGTTTCTCCTCCTCCTAATCCAACATCTTCACCCTCAACTCATCTCGCTCGGCCCTTACGGAGGCGATCTCTCCAGGGTCCAAACAAACCTGGCAAAGGCATTGAGCAGTCGAAACCATGTAGGGGCAACCTGAGCAATTATGTATTGCAGGCTACAAGACATATGGGAGTTGGAAAGGAGTTCCAGGGCTCCGATTGTAGTAGGACGGAAGGCATGATGACTCCATTCATATGCAGTAGAATGCTTCGCCAAGACAAAATCTCGTTTAAGCCTCCACTCCGACACATAGATGGCAGAAATCGCCAGAGGAAGAACCTGCAACAACATTGTCTCCCGTCGGGACTAAAGTTGGATCGGGAAGAACTTGGGACATGTCATTTGAATCCTGCCCAAAGATCCCCCCCCCAAGGGTCGCAACATCCTTGGGCTCATCATTGGGTTCACGAGGATGTTTTGTCACCTCTTTGCTCATTCCCTCCAAAAATTTCAATGGGTCATCATCGGGAATGCCCACAACAACGTCGGACTCCCCTAAAAGGAAGTCCACATTTTTCCTCTTACAAAGGAGCCGAATAGAGGAACCAACATTGGCATCCTCCATAATAGAATAATCCAACCAAGCCAATCGCTGCATGGAATTCGATCGCATCTCCCACGCCAGCAACTCATTCGGAAGCTCATCCTCATGATCGGAGGGAAAAGGATCATAAGGGGAGGCTCTCCCAACAGGTGTGTCAACTAATTCTCGATTGACAAAGGAACCAAATCCGGGCAAAGAAGCAATGTGAGAACCAGCAAGAGCTAGGACACGGTCGGCACTGACCGGTGGAGGAAGCATCTCTACTAAGGCACATCTCAGTATTGGCAGGTGCCCTGAAAGTGGCCCCTCAAAACCATCTCAATGGGGATGACGCTCTCACGGCCTGCAAATAAAAAACAAACCAACACAGTTAGGGACATGGGCAGAATTACTAGTCACACAACACACAAACAAGCGCATGAAGACGGGAATCAAAAAATTAGGGGGGAGGGGGCGAAGGAGAGGTACTTACCGTCTTTCTCAATGTAGAAATGAGGCATCATCCCCTGCACCCTCCAAGAAGCACTCATACCGACGGCGGCCATCATACATTCCTCCCAGTCCTCCTCGCTTAAAGAAATGGTTCTCAATGCCATGGTCACGGTTTCGCTGGCCCCCCAAAGAGCGGGAATCCAATCAGTAAAGTTGGTCTAGTGAGGAGAACCGAAGCTGATCAAATCACGGTTCACCCACAACTACCTGTCCTGCTAAATTTTCTTGGGGGCCTTGGCTATCCGAGCCGCATAAGGGACTAGGTCAATTCTGAACTCTACCTGCCTCTCCGGAGGCACCCCAGGCAAATCCTCTGGGAACATGTCCGGGTACTCCCGTACAATCCATACATCATGCACTTTCGCCTTACCCTTATCTTGGGTATCCATAACATAGCGACATAACATGCGTAACCCTGGTGTAGGTAGCGTCTCGCCCTCGCTGTTGAACACAAAGTCGGTCCACCCTGCGGCCTCTCGCCCTGAATCACTAAACCTCCCTCACTTAGGGTCCGTACTCGTACAAGCTTCTACTCGCATTCGATAACTGCCCCATTGGGGCTCAACCAGTCCATACCCACGATAACCTTATTCCCTCGCATGGGAATGGGGACTAAATCTATACAAAACTGCTCATAAAACAACTGTAGTGTACATCCCCAATGAACCCTCGCAACCCAAACGGTCCTATCATCCGCTGTCTCTACATCAAGTGGACAGTCCAGCTCCCTGGAGCTCACACAAATTGCTTGTTGAGCGCAAGCGGCATAAAAGATTGGGTAGCCCCCAAATCAAATAATACCAGAGCAGATATACCGTTCACAAGGAACAATACTATAATGAAATACATAAACATAAGCAATATATAAATATAAATAAAGAGATAAGAAGATGATACATACCCATCACCACATTGGGAGTTGCATGTGCCTCCTCTATTGTCAGATGAAAGGCCCTGCTCTTCGCCACAGGCGCCTCTGTCCGGCCCTGTCGTCCATCCGTGATCCTCAATGTAGCAGGAGCGGGTGTCGCCACCTGTCCTACTACTACTAAACTCGGGCACTGGGACCGCTTGTGTCCCTTATGATTGCAGTGGAAGCAAATCAGATCTGATACTATGGTGGTGGTGGTGGTAGCAGTACAATCCTTGCTGACATGACCAGTTCGGCCGCACTTAAAGCAGCCCAAACTACCCGCCCTGCACGTCCCCTCGTGCATCTTGCCGAACTTGCCATAACGGCTGCAGCCCTGCTGTCTCCTCGATCGGTGATCTGATACCCTGGGCTTCTTCCCCACACTCCCTTCCTGAACCCCCTCTGGTTTCCTCCTCTTCTCCATCTCCAAATCCAACTCCCTTTCTTGGGCCCTCACAATCATATCCTCCAGCGTCTTGTAGCTGGATCAACTCACAAAATGGTGAATATCACTCTGCGGCATCTCATGGTATCGGGCCTTTTTCATCTTCTCGTCCGCCACGTACTGTAGAACAAGAAGGGCCATCTCCCAGAACATGGCGGTGATCTCAGTCACCGTCTCAGTAGTCTACTGGAGATCCTGGAACTCCCTACCAAGCTGTTTCACCTCAATCACAGGTGAAAAATCGGCCCTGAACCTGGCCGAGAAATCACTCCAGGTCATCGCATCAAGAGCGGCATCATCTCCAATAGCGTGTCCAACCTCCGCCCACCAATCATGCGCCATGTCCTTCAGAAGGCAGGAAGCAATTCGGACCTTGTCCCCCTCGAGACAATGGCTAGTGCGAAAGGCGTTAACGACATCAGCCAACCACCTGCTACTAGCAATAGGGTCCCGAGCCCCATGATAGTCTAGAGCTCCACAAGCTTGAAACTCCCTGAATGTCATCGTATGCGCCCCTATCATGGCCGCCATCTCGGCGTGGAATGCACCCAACCTCTTGTCAAGAATATCCAGAATGCCCTCCTTGACCGTGCCAAAGATCACAGGAGTCTGATCAATGATAATGCGTGTAATCTCAGATGAGATGAACTCCCTCATCTGATTATCGAGATGCCCGGCTCCAGAGCCCGAGCCTGATCCCTCACCGGTGCCAGAGCTACCAACTGGTCTAGTGTGTAGTGTCACCATACTGAAAATAACCATAACAAAAATTAAAATACTCATCATAACGTGAGGGATCTCACATACTACAAGTTCCCTGGTTCATCTCATCCATCCTTAATTCGAGTACGGATCCTCTACTTTCAGTAGTACGGGCCCATACTACCTTCCACATCTATTTGTACATTCCTCAAGGACTACCTTGACTCCACCAAGTGCCTTTCACTACTACTTCTCTCTGCTAATCTCATCCTAGGCTTGCCCTAGGGTAACCTCCAACCCACTCTCTGTCATCAGCTGCATAGAAGTCCTTGGTATCTCCCCCTAACTAGCCCACGAATACCATTACATATCACTAAGACCAGATAATTCTTCGAATCAGAGGTCCTACCCTATAACGGTTAGACTCAAACAAGAGCTACGAAATAGAGCTAAACCTAACCTTCTGAAATTATTTTAGTCCTCGTAATATGTAACTTAATATATTCGTTACTAGTTGGTTAAAGATAATTAGGACTCCTAAAAGCACAAATCAAGCAGCATTCGAGCATTGATTAAACAAAACCCAGCATATCCTAATCAGGCCATCATATCACTGGCTAATTAGCACTAGCATGCAGTTCAAGAAGCTTATACAGTAGGCGTACAAGGCATCCTTTCTAGATCCTTAGCCTTAATCTAGCATGCAGTTCCCATACACATATAACAAGCATACAAGGCATCCTTCCTAGATCCTTAGCCCTAATCTAGCATGCAATTCTCATAATCATATCATATCATAACAAACATGTATGGGTAATTTGGGAGAACTTACTTGAGCTCGGCTAATTGCATGCACCACACTCTTTTCTTTTTTCAAAATCATATTTATGAAAATGGTTTTCTTTTGAAAATCTTTATACTAAGTCCGCAATTTGAGTTAAGACATACCCGAGAGTGTATCTGAATCCCTCAAACCAAGCCTCTGATACCAACTTGTAACATCCCAAAAATCATGACCAGAAAATTCAATTTTAATTATTAAATAAACCATAGTTATCAAAATCATTCCATCCAAAAACATTATTCATAGTATCAAATCAGAGTATCATATCAAAATACATGTCAATATATCAGAGTAAAACATCCCAGGCTAAACATAATGGTGTATGCACTGCAGTCATCCTGAGCTCTTCCCTTTGCTACCAGAAGTACTTGAAACCAAAAGTGAAAACTATAAGCACAAAGCTTAGTGAGTCTCCCCAAACTCCCATATATTGTACACATAATCATATAATACCATATCATGGGCCTTGCCTGCTTCACAGGGCCCCACCCGGCATAGGACAATGTCCGGTATCGGGCACCGCCCAGTATTGGACCGAAATCTGGCATCGGACCCCGCCCGGCATCGAACAAAGCTCGGTATACATATAAGCATATCAACAAATACACATGAATAATCACATAACCTAAACATATAAACATTCCTCGGGCCCCGCCCGACATTGGAGCGAAATATGGAAGCATACAAACATTCCTCGGGCATTGCCCGACATCGAACCGTAATACAGAATATACAAAACAGATACATGCAAGAATCACAAAGACATCAAGCATACAAACATTCCTCGGGCACCGCCCGACATCGGATCAAAACCCAGAAACATATAAACCTACATCGGGCATTTCCCGACATCAAACCTTAGTCCGGAACATACTAAAATACATATACGGGCCGGCAATGGTGCCTTCGACCCGTTCATACATGAGGAAACTCAAATCACTGTCAGACAATAGTTGAGACGTCTCTGCCCGGAATCAACTATATTCGCTCCCTGAACCAAAACAACCCCTTAGATATGATTCCATACTCATAACCCTTAAGGGTCAACTCTGGTCAAGTCAAAGTCAAAGTCAACACTCTGAGTTGACTCAAATCGTCGAGTTCTCATGAATCACAAAAAACCGTGAAGTGGCGATCTAACTCATTAAGTTTTCCTCCAACTCGTCAGGTTCCTCCTTCTTAACAGAAACGGGGCTTTCCTAGTACAACTCGTCGAGTTCCCTTGTGGACTCGCCGAGTTCCATTAACATAATCGGGGACCTTTCAGACCAACTTGTCGAGTTCCTATGGACTCGTCGAGTTTATCAATTTGTCAACTCTTCTTAATGCATTAAGCCCTTATTCTTCAGATCTACCCCTAACCTTCGGATCCAAACTGGAAATACGCCTAGAAGGGTAAAGATTCCATCTTTACCCGTTAAGGCCTTCTCTAAACGCGTAAGACTCAAACCCTAACTAAAAATGGCTTAGATCCCACTCCAAAGGCCATCAAAACTTCAAGATAGACTATGAGGTCATAGATCTAAACTCAAGGGACAAAATAATCACATAAAGTCTAAAACTTTATCCATATGCATGGTCATAGGAGCTTCAAAAGACGAAAATGATGGTCTAAAGGTTGCATGGGGCTTCCATGGCCATAAAGTTGGCACCTTTATGCCATGAAAACCCTTCAAGGTTCTAGATCTGCAGTATACTTGACACCAAATTGTATAGCAAAAGTTAAAAGACATGAGTCTATGAAGCTCCGTCTTCTTAAAACCTGTGGATACCTGTTTACTAATTTCATGAGAATACAAGTAGTTTTGAAAAGTTAAAAGACATGAGTCTATGAGGCTCCGTCTTCTTAAAACCTGTGGATACCTGTTTACTGATTTCATGAGAATACAAGTAGTTTTGAAAAGAGTGTCAACAATTAAGTTGGTGAGTTCATAATCATGTTTGTGATTGAAATCTGTCATTTGTTCCTTGAAAATGTAAATATGTTTTCCCAAAAAATCCTATATTTGTGTTGAAATCTGTCATTTGTTCCTTCAATGTATACTTGACACCAAAATGTATAGCAAAAGTTAAAAGATATGAGTCTATGAAGCTCCGTCTTCTTAAAACCTGTGGATACCTGTTTACTGATTTCATGAGAATACAAGTAGTTTTGAAAAGAGTGTCAACAATTAAGTTGGTGAGTTCATAAGCATGTTTGTGATTGAAATCTGTCATTTGTTCCTTGAAAATGTAAATATGTTTTCCCAAAAAGTTCTATATTTGTGTTGTAATATATTGTAGTCTTAATACCCTAAGACCAAAACGTGTAAATGTTATTGTACTCTGAGATAGTATAATGTAGTTTCAATTCACATAAAACTAGGAAAAGTACGTTCTTCAGGCGTCGCAATCGGTACAACATTTGTCACCCCAGGCCTGCCAGCCTAACTGGTAGCTAACAGTTAAGGTGCAGGATTGTCAGTCCCATATAGATTTATACACAAGTGTCACGCTCTCCCTCCAGGAGACTCTGGTTATAATTTATGGACTTGATTGGTACTTAGATAAGTACGTGAAGTGTGTCTCACAAATGCTATATTGACGGTTACATGTAGAATAATGAAAAGTCCTTTTTATGATAAATAACAGTACGTAAGTTCCATAAATTGTATCTATTATAGTTTATATCTTTGTTTTTTGTATTGTATTCTAAACTTGGTAATATAGTGCATATGATCCGTAAACTATACCTATTATAGTTTATATGTTTGTTTTCCATATTGTATCTCAACTTTGTTAAATGACATGTAAATTCCATAAACTATACCTATTATAGTTTATATGTATGTGTCTTACTGCAACGAAAACATTTGTATTGTTAATGATTTGGCAAGTTTAAATCATAAAATCCATGAAATTTAACATTTATGTCCAAATGGTACTAAAATAGATTGCAAAATTAATATTTTTGTTTAACAAGATTTTAATGGTTTTTACTTATATAAATATAATATTTATATAATTATTATTAAAAAGGTAGTCGAATAAATAATTATATCCTAATCCCACAACCAAACAAGGAACAGGAAATAGAGTAAAATCATCAATTCTAAACATGTTGAACCATAATTATATATATATATATATATATATATATATATATATATATATATATATATATATATATATATATATATATATATATATATATATATATATATATATATATATATATATGTTTTTAATAACGACAACGATTAATAAAATATTGAAATTATTTAGATATTAACACAAAATTTCTTGTGTTACACCTGTATCCCCCCCCCCCCCCTCTCCCCCAAACAGTGAAAAATCATGAAAATGTAAAGGTATGAACTCACCTTGAGTGCATGTTTTTGGTTGGGTATAACTTGGTCGCGATGATTCTCGGGATACAATATGTATAATTAACCGTATCCTAATTATATTATACACATAATATTATGCACGAATTAGTTGAATGTTGATGAAAATAATAACGGAAGTGTTAAATAACACTAGTTGGATGAGTAACTTACCAAATATCTAAAGGATTTGTCCTTTGAAGAAGGAGGTCTCCTGGGAAAGCTTTGAATTTGATTTAAGAGAAAAAGAGGTTCGATATGTTAAGAGGAATTCGTATACTGGATGTGTGAAAAGTGAAGATTGATTTCTATGTAGTATCTTAAATATGAAGGAAAAAGGATAGGCGGTTAAGTAATAGCAAGTGGAGTTATTGCATTGGTTAGTGTGCTAAAGGGATAAAATGGGGTATTCCGTCTACTGTTCAGTCGAGATCACCTTGATTTTGGTCAAGGCTTTCGGTCCGAGGGGGGTCTGTGAAAGTTCTCGGTTCCAAAGAGAACTGTTTTTTATTTTTAAGTGTATTTCATTTCTTTACCAAAAACACACAATTAGATGTAGATTATTATTTAAATTAAATAGTTTCTAATTATTTGACCTTTGTTTGACTTTCATTGACATTTGTTGACTTGAAATAACGGGTTGTTACAAGCACTGAAGCCAAATCGGAAAAAAAAAATAGTACCATTCGTCTCCCATGGCAACAACTGTAATGCTCAGGGCCACGCCACCTAAGAATTCTTCACCAACGATAGCTAACCAATAGTAGAGCACGATGCGCCAATGATGCAGTCGGACCTAGTAATACAGTCGACCCGGATCCGGATCAACTTTCACCCCATGATGGGCCCGTTTGAAGCTGACATTTCCTGGAATCTCAAATCCTAGTTTATCAATTTTGTTTATTCTTTTTCAGTATTTTGTTTCCAAGTTTAGCTCCTAATTTATAGGATCTGTTGGGTTTATTTTAGGGGTTTTTTTGAGGCGTAAGAACTCAGTTTTTGGATTACAGAATTTTAATAAATAAAGAGATTCCAGTTTTCTTGATTGTCTCAAGCCAACCCTAGTTTTCAGGGGAAAATAGCATCAGTTGGTATCAGAGCTCAACAAGATTCAACTATGGGAGATCGGGGTGGACGCATGTTTGGGAATCCCCGTCGAAACGCCGACAGAGGCAACGAGGACCAACATCGGAACCCGCGTGATGTGGTGGAGATCGAACGCCTGCAGCAAAGGGTCCGGGACCTTGAAGCACAACAAGGGGTACGATCTGAGGAAGAGACAGAGACTGACCAGTATCCATGGGGAGATAGAAACAATGACCGCAACCCGTTCTATCAGAGGAATCGCCGACAGCCACCACCTGAATGACGAGAACCACAGGGCGATCCATTCAGAAGTCTAGGGGTCAAAATTAATGTTCTAGAATTTGACGGGAACTCTGAGCCCGACGTTTTCCTTGACTGGCTCCAAACCCTAGAGCGTGTGTTTGATTTACGTGACATCTCAGACAATCAGAAGGTGAAGTTTGTTGCACTTAAACTACGTAAATACGCTTCACTATGGTGGGAAAGTGTGAAAAGGAAGAGAGCACAGGAAGGGAAGTCTAAGGTAACAACATGGGAGAAGATGAGAAAGCTCCTTAAAGAAAAATTTCTCCCACCAAATTTTCGCCAGGAAACATTTTTAGAGTATCATAATGTTTCACAACGATCCACTACCATAGAAGAGCTAATCGACGAATTTGACAGATTACGTTTACGGTGTGGGGTGGAAGAGGAGGAAGAACTCGTCGTTGCTCGTTTCTTGGGAGCGCTCAAACCTGAAATTGCAGACTTGGTCCAGTTACAGCCCTATTGGACACTCAATGATGTTTTCCAATTAGCCCTTAAAGTGGAAAAACAACTTAAAAACAAACTGAGACCCACCATGTTGCGACCTAGCCCAAGCAAGACAGAGGCGTCCAAGGTACCATGGGGATCACCCGCGGGAAACCGTCTTAACACCACAAAAACTGTAAATGCAGGAAGTTCCAACGTACCAGCCACCACCCGAACACCACCTCGTTGTTTCAAGTGTGGAGGTTTGGGACATTTTGCTAGAGACTGCCCTAACACACAACTCGTTACCCTCACCAAAGAGACCCCACGAGTGTATGACACCGACGAAGAGGAAAGGGAAAATGTGGAAAATGAAGTTGCGTTGGTGTACCCAGACAAGGGAGAGGCGCTGATTGCATAGCGGGCCCTTAGTACCAACCCCGCACGCGAACCAAGCAATAATCGATGGCTCCGTAACAACATTTTCAGAACTCGTTGCACCGTAAAAGGGAAGGTATGCACCATCATTATTGATGGGGGGTAGTTGTGAGAACATGGTAGTGGAAGTGATGGTCGAGAAAGTGGGTCTGAAATTGGAGGATCACCCCGAACCCTATCAATTAACATGGCTTAAAAAGGGAAATGTAGTCAAGGTAAGGCACCGCTGCTTAGTTCAGTTCAGCATCGGCACCCGCTATTCTGATGAGGTCTGGTGTGAGGTCATCCCGATGGACGCGTGTCACATCCTACTCGGTCGACCTTGGCAATACGATCGACGTAGGAAGCATGACGGGTATTTGAACACATATACGTTTAAGAAAGAAGGGATCCATGTTCAGTTAGTCCCACTGGACATAAGAGATACGGGAATGGAAGCTCTAATATTGTCCAAATCTGTGTTTTTGGACTTCACCCGATCCGAGAATCCAACCATGATTTTCGGGCTGTTTGTCGCGGAAGTCAACCCTTCAACCACTGAATCATCGCCAGAAGTCCAGCCGCTTCTCGCCGAGTTTGGAGATGTTTTTCCAAGCGACATACCTGCAGGCCTTCCCCTTGTACGTGAAATTCAACATTGTATTGACTTCGTTCCAGGGCGGTCATCCCAAACAAGCCAGCATATCGTATGAACCCTACCGAATACAATGAACTCCAAAGACAGGTCAATGAATTACTCGACAAAGGTTTAATCCGGGAAAGTATGAGTCCGTGTGCGGTTCCAGCCCTTCTCGTGCCAAAAGCAAACAGAGCATACCGAATGTGTATTGACAGTCGTGCTGTCAACAAAATTACCATTAAATACAGGTTCCCCATTCCTCGTTTGGACGACCTCCTAGATCAACTTTATGGGTCATCGGTGTTCTCTAAAATTGACCTCCGGAGCGGGTACCATCAGATTCGGATGCGTCCTGGTGACGAGTGGAAAATAGCATTCAAAACACGGGATGGATTGTACGAATGGATGGTAATGTCTTTCGGCCTATCAAATGCTCCAAGCACATTCATGCGATTAATGAACCACGTGTTTAAACCCCTCATTGGTCAATGCGTGGTTGTTTACTTTGACGATATCCTTGTTTTTAGTCGGGATGTGCCTCTTCATCTCCATCATCTGAGTCAAGTGTTCACCATTCTCCGAGAGCAAAAGCTTTATGCTAACGTGGGTAAGTGTTATTTCCTATCGTCTGAGGTTTTATTCTTGGGATATTTGATTTCAGGTATAGGAATTCGGATGGATGAGTCGAAAATATCTGCTATCGTTTCTTGGCCGGTGCCGACCACAATTCACGAGGCCCGAAGTTTCCTGGGTTTAGCGTCTTTTTATCATCGTTTCATCCGGAACTTCAGCACTATAGCAGCCCCGATTTCCGATTGCTTGAAAGGAAAAAAAAAATTATTGGACAGTCGCGGCCACCACCACATTCAAGGAGTTAAAATGCGCTCTAACGAGCGCCCCTGTTTTGCCACTACCCAACTTTCAAAATATGTTTCAAGTGGAATGTGATGCATCGGGACTTGGTATTGGGGGTGTTCTTAGCCAAGAGGGACGGCCGATCGCTTTTTTTAGCGAGAAACTTAGTGAGGCCAAGCAAAAATACAGTACTTACGACAAAGAGTTCTATGCAATCATCAGGAGCTTAGAGTTTTGGCGCCACTATCTATTACACACATAATTTATCTTATTTTCTAACCACCAGGTGTTGCGTTTCATTCAAGGTCAACACAAATTAAATCCCCGCCATGCGAAGTGGGTTGAATTTTTACAAGATTTTTCTTTTGTGATCCGACACAAGTCAGGTGCGTCGAACACAGTCGCGGATGCCCTTAGTAGGCGCCGTGGGTTGCTTACCTCTCTCCAGGTGAAGATTGACGTGTTCGACCATTTTGCAACACTCTATCCGGATGACCCGGATTTTTCCGACATATGGGCAACATGCTAACAGGATCCAACTCGCGGGTACACGCTTCATGATGGTTTTTTATTTAAAGGCATTCGTTTATGTGTTCCCCAGTGTTCGTTGCGAGATGCTATCATTCTGGAGGGGCACCAGGGTGCTTTAGCGGGCCACTTTGGCCGCGATAAAACGTTGAAGTTGGTTAAAGAACGTTTTTTTTAGCCTAAAATGGGTGTGGCGGTTACAAAAATAGTTGATCGGTGTCGTACGTGTCACGTTGCCAAAACACATCGGTCTAATGCGGGGTTGTATACGCCGCTGCCTGTGTCTGATGGTCCGTGGGAGGACGTGAGTCTTGATTTTGTGGTAGGTCTCCCTCGGACCCAACGACAGAAGGATTCGGTTATGGTTGTCGTGGACCGTTTCTCGAAAATGAGCCATTTTATCCCGTGTGCCAAGACATATGATGCGAGTCAAATCGCTCGTCTCTATTTCGCCGAGATTGTTCGTTTGCATGGCGTACCGAAGACATTGACTTCCGACCGAGATGTGAAATTTGTGAGCCATTTCTAGCGTACATTGTGGAAACGTTTGGGCTCCCGCCTCAATTTTAGTAGTGCACATCACCCGCAAACTGACGGTCAAACAGAGGTGACGAACCGGAGTCTTGGAAATTTGTTACGCAACCTTGTTGGGTCCAACCCAAAACAATGGGACTTGGTTCTCCCTCAGGCGGAATTTGCATATAACTGATCTACTCATCGGTCCACGGGGATGAGTCCTTTTCTGGTTGTTTATGGTCGCAATCCGTTTACTCCCCTTGACTTAGCACCATTGCCAGCTACGGAGTACTTTAGCGCGGAAGGAGAAGATCGAGCGGCTCAAATTAAGCTTATCCACCATCAGGTCCGTGAGCAGATCGCTAATAACAATATTGTATACCAAAGGCGGGCTAATGTTAAGCGAAAAAAGGTGGTGTGTCAAGTGGGTGATCTCGTGTGGGTGCACCTTAGTAAGGATCGTTTCCCAGGGAGGCATGCGAGTAAGTTGCAACCACACGCTGATGGGCCGTTCAAAGTGTTACAACGTATCAATGACAATGCGTACAAGATAGACTTACCGGGTCATTATAATGTGTCTGCTACTTTTAATGTGGCAGATCTGTCCTCGTTCCTACCTGAGCTAGATGACCCGTGGGACTTGAGGACGAGTCCCTTCGACGTAGGGGAGGATGATGCAGTCGGACCTAGTAATACAGTCGACCCGGATCCGGATCAACTTTCACCCCATGATGGGCCCATTTGAAGCTGGCGTTTCCTGGAATCTCAAATCCTAGTTTATCAATTTTGTTTATTCTTTTTCAGTATTTTGTTTCCAAGTTTAGCTCCTAATTTATAGGATCTGTTGGGTTTATTTTAGGGTTTTTTTTTAGGCGTAAGAACTCAGTTTTTGGATTACAGAATTTTAATAAATAAAGAGATTCCAGTTTTCTTGATTTTCTCGAGCCAACCCTAGTTTTCAGGGGAAAACGGCATCAGCCAATAAGATGCCTTCACGTCATGTCGGCCCAGAGGACCAAAAGGTATTGTCAGGATCTTGTCCCTACAATGACATGTATAAATAGAACCCCCTCTCTTTTAGGAGAGGGGATCACCCATCACTCAGTCTTTAGCTAAAACCATAATTACTCAACCAATCACTAACTTGACCATCGGAGCTTCGTTCAGGGAACGCATCCCCGACGACAACTGACGGCCTTTTTCTCTATGTTGTGATTCTCAAGCTTATCTCCATTGACACAATATATATATATATATATATATATATATATATATATATATATATATATATATATATATATATATATATATATATATATATATATATTGCTAGAAAATACGGAATAAGAATAACAATATATATTACTTAGATAGATTCAAGGATCATGTTTTGAACACTTTTCAAAATTTGTAGTTCATCCCTTTTGTCTGGGGTACACGAATTTAAAAGTGGGATAATCCAAGAATAAAACCAATTACAATTACAGGCCTAATTCGAATTGAAAAACATAGAATACCTTTACTTGATATGTTCTTGAGAGATAGATCAAATCTTAATGGATGCGTTTCAAGTGTATCATTTTTCACCTGTTCAAGGAACATGAATAATGCTCTTATACAAGACGGAAAAGTATTTAGTAGTGGTTACCTGTAAATTTGGCGCCAAAACAGGTAGTTATTGGACATAACCAACAACTTTACCATCAAGATATCATCAAGTGAGTTTTTGGCGAGAAAAATGCATGGTATCATCATGTTGTCACCAAGTGAGTTTCGGGACCCTGCCCTTTGACGCATCCGCTGACCACTGCCAGGGGCTCTGCCCCTTGGACCCGCTAGGGGGGCTGCCCTTAGACCCCGCCAAGGGTGCTGCCCCGAATCCCCTATCCCGAGCTCATATTAATCACTTTGAGTGTACACCCCGCACCTCCAATCTCGGTGAGTGAAATAGAACTCAGTTTAACTCAAAATTAATAACAACTACACTAAAACATGTTGATAACACTAAAATCACCGGCATATATATATATATATATATATATATATATATATATATATATATATATATATATATATATATATATATATATATATATATATATATATATATATATATATATATATATATATATATATATATATTAAAATTTCTTTTGGTATGGAAATTATTTTAAAGATTTCTAATACAAATTTTTTTTTAAATGTTCGTTTATAAACTTTCATAAACTAAATCTTGATTTTTGCAGGCATTTGCAAAGTATCTTTTTTGATATTTTTTTTTCATAACGACTTTGATTGCTACATTAATATTTTTCATATGATTTTCTACATTAATATTTTTCATATGAAGTAATCCGTTTAATTTTCTTTTTCTTTGAACGACAGACATATTCTATTCCTATATTACTCCTAAATTCACATATTTTTCTTACGAGACTTGAACCTTCGACCTAAAGAAAAAAGAGCAACACCAGATACCTATATCATCCCAAAATTTAATAAGACATTTCGCACAAGTGACTATTTTTTTTATTTTTCTAAAAAATAATTTATATAATTAGTCAGATTTTCTTTTAATTCATAGCTAATAAAAATCGAGGACCCGACCTTTTCGGGTATATTTGATTTATTATTATTATTTTTCTGGATCCATATCTAATAGTTATTGTCCATTTCTAGTGGTGTCAATTTATGACACGAAACGACAAAAATATACGGCATTAAACGAAATCGAGACGAAATCAAAATTCGAATTTGTGTTCGTGACACGTCCGTGTCAAGTTTAAAAAGCACGATGTCATGTCGTGTCGTATTCGTATACACAATCGGCATGAAATTGATACGATTGAGCATGTGTTTGTCGTGTTTTTTGTATTTGTCGTATTATATATGATTAAGTATGAATTAAATAAACTAACAGTTATGTAATGTTATCTTTATCTTGTCATGTTGTGTTTTAACCAGTTCGTTTTCGTGTTAGTGAAAAAAAAATACAGCATCATGTCGTGTCGTGTTCATGTTATACAAAACTTCGTCGTGTCAGACAAAAACACCACACGACTGTCCGATTTGACAATCCTATTCATTTCAATTAGATTATATTTTAACACGTTATCGAGGCCATCTTTGAAGCTTTTACTTTTCCGCCTTTTTATCTTAATTAATATTTGACTTTTAATTAAACTTTTTTTAACGAGCTAAATTTATATAAAAGGATTCACAATGGTATGTTTAATGGGAAAGTTGAATGAGTTGACTAGTCTAATTGTCATTTAATTGATGAAACTCTATCATTGTAAGATGTCACTTTGACATTCAATAGATTTGGAGTTCAATGTTCATTAAACTCTTCAATAGAAAAAAAAATTATTAAATATATACTATAAATTACCTTTTACAATATTCAATTGAACTTTATAGAGTTCAATGCATTGTAAGGAAAAATGATAGAGTTGTATGGATTGTAAAAATATGATGTGATAATCCATTGAACTCTATAAAATTCAATGCATCGTGGATGACCTAAAAACTAAAAAACCGCTAACATGTTGTGCTAGAGAAGCACAAATATATATTGAAAAAAAAAATAGGTTTTTGGATCTACAAAGTCACATTCGATATTGAATTTATGTTTTTATTCACAATCCAATCATTCCTAATAAATAAAGAATTTTTTACCACATGTTCTCTTTTCCTTCATTTGGACACATGTCATTTTCTAGAAATTTTGAATTTTCTATTTTCCACTTGTTATTTTATTGTATTTTTCATTTTATTAAATTAAAATTTCAAATTTAATAAGTATGGTAATATATATATATATATATATATATATATATATATATATATATATATATATATATATATATATATATATATAAAAGTTATTTATTAGAAAAGGTTTATATATATATAATGTATTCAATACATTAAAGCCTCATTAATTTTAATAATTCAAAATTTTTGTCATTTTTCTTATAAATTCAAACTTTCCAAATTGTTAAAATTTCATGTTTAATTTTTTTAAATAAACTCATAAAATAGTCTCACACCTACTTATAAAAATACATAACAATAAATCAAATAACCATTTCTTCTTTCTTTTACTAGTCGATCCAAAAAACTGTTTACTTTTTTTAATCTCCAAATCTAATTAATTAAATGTACATGATAATATTCTACGAAAAAAACATAAAAATCTCATAGTTTTAACGTGTTATCACACGTCATTATTGTGTGTTTCACACTTTGCACCACCTATAAATAACTTCCCAATCATTATCGTCTCAAGTACACTAGGAAACCCCAAAAACATTAGAATTTAGTGTTATGTACGTCAGTTTGAGAAAATCTCACCAACACCCACAAAACAAAAATGAATCTATGGAAAATATTTTTCAACTCAAAGAGCTCCGATATTTCTACCAATTGTGAGCCCACTCATGAAGTGAACTTAGCTGTGAAATGGGTCGATAGTTGTGAAGCTTGTTTGGAAGATGGTAGTAATGATCATGAGGTGCAGTTCCAAAATGAAACAGATCCGCATGCAAGTGATGCCAAAAGTTCTTTTCTTCATTCCGTCGCTAATATGATCGGAATGCTCATAGGTGTGGGTTTTCCTTTTCAATTTCTTTTATTTTGGTAAAGCAGAGCAGCATCGATCTTAGTTAAATTTTATTAATAGAAAAAACTAATATAATAGTAAGAGATTGGGAACTCCCCATTGCATTAACTCAAAACATAGAGAAAGACAAACAAAAACATAAACATAACTAAGGACGATGGAATAATTGGTTATAAAAAAAAACACCACATTAATTAACTAAATTCTGATGTGTTATATAGGTCTTGGCCAATTATCGACATCATATGGACTAGAAAATGGAGGGTGGATTTCATCATTTCTACTTGTAGCCCTTGGAATTGCATGCGCATACTCCTCCCACCTACTCGGAAAGTGCCTCGAAAACAACAGGAAAGCAAGAAACTACACCGATATAGGCCACCATGCGTTCGGGAGCCATGGAAGAGCAATTACAGCTGCGTTCATCTACTTGGAGATCTTCATGGCACTTGTTTCCTACACGATATCATTGCATGATAACTTGAAAATGGTCTTCCTTGGAACAAATATCCGGTTCTCATGGGCTCAACACGTGTCGACATCTCAGGTTCTTACTGTATTTGCGGTGTTGGTGGCACTTCCTAGCCTCTGGCTGAGAGATCTTGCATCCATTTCGTTCCTCTCTATTAGTGGCATCATCATGTCGCTAATGATCTTTGTGACAGTAGCATGCACCGCAGTGTTTGGAGGTGTCACCGCCAATCACACGATCCCTGCTCTCCGGCTAAAGAACATACCTCACATCTCCGGCCTTTACATGTTCAGTTTGGCTGGCCATATTGTCTTCCCTGATATACACAGGGCCATGAAAGACCCCTCCAAGTTCACCAAGGTTGGTATAATCAATCCCATCCGGAAGGGCAAATTGGTCTTTTAATTAGTATATTCAAGGGGTGCTAAAGTTTTGGGTTTGTACAAAAAAAAAAAAAAAAAAAAAAAAGCCAGTTATGAGGAACCTAAATTGGCGTAAAACAACTCCAATAGTACTCCAAAATATCGTTTTTTGTATGCATAACACCCAAACCAATATTGTAAATTTATAACATTATAAAAACTCTATAAAAATTTCTAAAATAAGTCAAATCTTGAATATGATATTAACATATTTAATATACAATTACAGTTAGTTGCTTTCATTGCAGTAATTTTTTATAACATAAAATATATCATAAAATATTAAATAAAAGTTATTATATTATAATAGTAATGTTTTAATAAAGTACATAATAATAACAAAAATATGTTTTTTGTTTATTAGATATTATTTATATATTGTTTGATATGATTAGTGGGCTTGATTGAAACAGGAAACAAAAAATTATATTTTTTATAGCTTTAATATCGTGTTTTTAATTTTGCATTTTTCCAGGTATCGATTGTAAGCTTCACGTTTGTGACCTTGCTATATGCATCTTTAGCGTTCATGGGTGCCAAACTATTTGGACCAGAAGTAAATCCCCAAATTACCCTCAGCATGCCTCGAGGCCTTGTGTTCACTAAGATCGCACTATGGGCTACGGTTTTGACACCAATGACAAAATACGCACTCGAATTTACACCCATTGCAATAGAAATTGAACACCGCTTCCTATACTCTATGACGTCTCGAACCAAGATGATTGTAAGGGGGACAATTGGCTCAATTTTGTTACTAATCATACTTGTCTTAGCCCTATCAGTGCCATACTTCCAGTATGTCCTAGGCCTTACAGGTTCCATGGTTAGCACTGCAATTGCACTCGTTTTCCCATCGGTATTCTATATCAAGATCTTTTGGAACAAGATATCGAAGCCCATTTTGGCTCTTAATGTGTTCCTAATCGCAATCGGTTGCCTTCTTGCAGTCTTTGGCTCCATCTCGTCTATGAAATTGCTTGTGGAATGTTTTTTCCGGGTCCACTCGGCTTCTTAAAGGAATTTATTAATAGTATGCTTTTGTGATCATTATTTGACATTTTAGATACGTGAACTTAATTTTTTTCTTCAAAAGATAAGACCCTGATCAACATGTATAGAGGTGGATTGTACCATGAATCCATGATCAGTGTATGGGAGCAGTAAGTGTTAGAGTATATACGTGTATTAATTGTATAACTCATTTTGTATATGGCCTATATTATCCCTACATGTACATCTTGTTAGTACCATGTAATTTCCCTATATATTTGTATTAAGCGAATGCAATGTCACATCATCATTTTATATTTTATATAATTATATTAATTTTTTCTAAAGTACATTGAAATCAAAAAGTTTAATCGAACATATTTAAATAATTGTCGAAGAATTAGAAAATTTTATTTTTCTTATTAAAGGGTTTAATTGTTACTGAATTTCAAATCTTTTGAATGTCAAGATGGCATCTCATAGTGATATAGTTTTATGGAAAAATGACATATACATCCTATGAAGTTTCTAGGGTTTACCCGTTTAGTCCCTAAACTATTTTGATGCTTTATGAGGGAACTAAGTTCTTTTTGTCAGGTCGATTAAGTCCTTTTGGCCAAAGTGAAGGGGTCACCCGGTTACCCCTTTGACACATTGGCATTTTTTAACCAATTCCCCTAAATTGACTTTGAATTTTTCCAATTTGTTGACCACACTTACCTCATCACCAATTGTGCTCTATTTGAGTTCTTTAATTCGAAGAGTTAACGGAGGCTTCTTTGATGGCGATGCTTTTAACTAGCCCTCACTCCATCAAACCCTATTCATCACAAAATCAAATCTCAAGGAAATTAGATCATGCTCTCGTTTGTCTCATTTGTCTAACAGAAAACCTGAAAGGAAAAGGGCCAAGGCGGAGAGTGGGACAGAAATCGATTCAATCATGGTAGATGCATCTAGTACGATGGGTAATTGAACTTCTCTAAATCAATCACGTAAAACTCAATAACTTATATCCTAATTTTCCAGAAGAATTAAGATGATTTCCTCGTCACATTTGGTTACCCATTTATGTTCTGGGTTTTTTATTTTCAGTCACATGAAACTCAATGAGTTATATCCTAATTTTTGATAACAATATGAATGTTTTTTTAAGTTTAGTTAATATAGATGTAAGGAAATTGATATAAGTCTTTGTTTTGAATCGACGTTGAAGGCCACCCTCCAGTGACCTCTAGATTTTTGATATAAGTCTTTCTTTGAAGTCAACCGGTAAGGTGGAAGGTGGGACAGAACCGATTTCCGGAGATCAAGCTTTTAAATCGACGTTGTAGAGACTGAAAACGATAGCAATAGCCATAGGGATTGTTCCAGTGACCTCTAGATTGTTGCCTTTCGGTCCGACCAGCAGGAATACGAAGGGGAAAGAGGCAGATCGGTGATGGGAAGGCTGCAAAGACCGACAGAAGGAGGTGGGGAGGTCGATTTTCGGCGGCCTTCAACTTCGATTTGGCCATAATCATGGCCGATCTGGTGTTTGAGGGTAGAAGCAGCTCACACATGGGTGTTTTTGGTGGTGTTGCTCGGCAGGGGGAAGAAGGGAGGGGCCCAAGTTTTGGGTATGTGGCACTCAAACCGGTTATAGCAAGTCAAGAGGACTAAAAAGACAGGTAGACCACGAGTTTGTTCCCTCATAAAGCCACTTAAAAAGATAAGTGACTAAAATAGTTCACCCTAAAAAGTTTATAGGGCGTATATGTCATTTTCCTTAGTTTTATCTATTAAATGACAATTACGTTTTCATTCAACTCACTCGTTAAACTCTTATTTGTGGATGCTCTTAATCATAAAGATGAATGTATGAGGAATAGTTTTTATTATAGTATCATATATAAGATATATGTACTAATCTCTCTCTCTCTCTCTCTCCATATTGGTATCAACATTTTCTAACCCCAAACATTCTCGATGCCAACAGCCATAACCACCACTTTTCTCCTCAATTAACCTCTCTGCCAAGAAGTTGTGTGGTATTACCACCATTAAATAATGTATTTCTATAATTCTTGATCCTATTTGTCAATTATGATGATTACTAATACTTATTTTCAAAAATATTGCATCGAAGACGGAATTATAAATGATATTGACGACTCCAACAATGAAAACCATGCTAAACTTGATCTTGAGTGAACTCAAATCCACCCGGTTGTGAAACAATGGATCTATGGAACGACCTCTCAACCCTTATTGTAGATGAGCATGAATTGAAATATGACCACCCGAGAAGTTCAAAAATATCTTGAAACCCATATTCAAGATGACAATTATTCCAAGCAATTCAGGTTGCACACCATCTATTACTTTGAGACTCGTCTCCTACTTGATATTACAAAAAAAATCAATTCGATTATATATCCTTTGGGTAATATTAACTAAACGGTATAAAAAAGGTTACGGGTATATACACCATTAATGGTTTATATTTAGTGTTTGACTATATTGCTAGTCTTGTTCAACATCTTACATTTTCTTGGAAGTTTGGTTAATGTTTCTCTTAGAAAAGAAAATGATGAATCATTTTAGAAATTTCCAAGCTTCTCAATTCTTACCATTCATCCCCAACTAAAAGTTTATGACACCAGGATGATATGAATCAAGAACGATGTCACCACAAAGATAATGCAGATCAACATTCATCCCCAACTAAAAATTCATGACACCAAGATGATACGAATTAAGAACGATGTCGCTACAACGATAATGCAGATAAATATGGATGATATTAAGCAGAGTATGGGCACAAATATTGGGTGCTCTTTATTGAATTTTTGTTCGTGGATGCCCACGTAACTAGTTCTCACTGCTCCATTAATATGATATAACATAATAAAATGGTGTGTTTGGCACACAACTTTTAGGAGCTTCTATCCTTTAGCTTTTAAGAAAAAACTCGAAAATAAATCTTCGCTCGGCTGAAGAAGCTTCTAGCTTTTAGCTAAAACAAAAAACTATAAATCCAAAAGCTACTTCAAGTACTGTTTAACAAAAAGCTTTTTGCAAATTGACTTAATTATTTTTTTTAAATCAAAGACATGTTTTAGATAAGTCCTTTTATGTGGTGCTACATGTTTTAAAATCTTTCAGCTACTTTTTTCGAACATTCATATACAAATAAAAGTCATAGCTGCCAACTTTCAACTTTCATCTAGTTTAGTCGAATACGCCCATAAACTCACTAATGGTTAGGCCAGAAAGAAGCATGGATGTCTCTTTAGTGCTGTCTTCATTTGCTGTATGTCATGATGATGTTGTTTCTTTAAATCCAAAAGTAGTTTTTATTTTTTAACACTTTTTGTGGTGGGTTAAGATGTAGAAACCCTTTCCTTTTGATTCTTTATGCTCCTTCTTTTCTATAACCTTTTTGATTTTAAATCATTGTTATATTATATTTTAAATCATTGAGAGTATCAGGTGTAGGTTTTTTTTGGGTGGTTCTTTCGATAAAAATAAAATTCCTTGGGTTTCCTGGAAGAAAGTTCTTAACTCGAGGGATAATGGTGGCTTAGGCATTGGTAGTCTCAGAATGTTCAACTATGCCTTACTAGCTAAGTGGTGATGGCGGTTTACAAATGATAATAGAGGAATATGGCATGACGTCATTATGTCATTACATGAGACTGATGGTGGGATTGGTCGCACTAGGGTTGTTGCTAGAAGAGGAGGGACTTGGGGTATCATCAGCCATCTTCACTTGTACCTGATGCGTAATCAGGTCGACCTTAACAGTTATTTGTTTTTCAGGATAACAAATGGAAGTGGATTGAAGATAATGAAGGATGCTTTACTGTGGTGCCGTGTAAGAAAACTATTGATAACCATCTTTTGATATGCCTTGAGGACAATACTCCTTGGAACAAAATCTTGCTAGGTAAAGTTAATATATTTGTATGGAGATCTATTCTTGAAAGATTGCCTACTTGTAGTAATCTTGAGAAAATTGGGGTATCTATCAGCTCACATTTATGTCCCCTTTGCAACATTTTGGTAGAGACAGAGTCCCATCTCTTTCTGAATTGTTTAGTCGCTCGGGAGGTGCGTGCTGCCATCAACAATTGGTGGAATCAGGTTCTGGTGGATAGCAGCTCTCTTTATGACCTCTTCGGTTGTGTGTCCAGTTCTGGTACCCCTGGCTGCGTAAGTAAGGTTGTTTCGGTTGTGCTTTCTACTTTTGCTTGGATTATTTGGATTTACGGGTGTGATAAAATATTTAATGGCAAGGTTAAGAGTTGTCATATGTTGGCTAGTGAGGTGAAGATGTTGGCCTTCAAATGTATTAAATACCGATCTAGAAAAGGTTATTTCTTTATCTGGGTTGATTGGTGTCATAGCCCCTCACGAGAATGTATCAAACTCATGCAATTCTAGCTTCTTGCTAGCTTGTTTTTTATAAAATTCTTGTTGTTCAAAAAAAATATTATATTTTGAATTATTGATTAAGATAATCATATTTAATAAAGCTTCATATACAAATAAAAGTTATAGCTTTCAGCTATATTAGCATAATACACCCATAAACTCTCTAATGGTTAAGCTAGAAAGAAGCACGGATACCCCTTTAGCACGTTCTCTTAATTTTCTTTAAGTTATAGTGACGTTTTTCTTTAAATCCAAAAGTAGTTTTTGTTTTTTAACACTTTTTGTGGTGGGTTAAGATATAGAAACCCTTTCCTTTCTACTCTTTATTCTCATTTCTTTTCTATAAACTTTTAATTTTAAATCATTATTATGTAAAGTCTGGTTTCAGGTATGAGTTTTAATTCTTAATTTTGAAAAAAACTTGGTTGGTCATGACGTGGTGAAGAGATCACCACAACGTGGCATTTCAACGATCAAAACGCACCAAAAGAGCTATTTTTCGAGAGGAAAATGGACCAAGAAGCTTCCACTTTTTACACTTAAAATCCTACTTGTTTCAACTCTTTTTTGGTACTCTACTTTGTCGCTAAAGTTCTAGGTAATTGTTCATTCTTTTCATCCTTCTTTTGTCACCAAAAACAACTCTTTAGTTGTAAAAATGTTTCATCTAATGTTCTAACTAGAAAATACATAAACTTGTGTGCTTAGCTTGTCTAAAAACCACTCCATTCAAAAGTTGGTGAAACCCGAAAAATGTCCTGAACTAGAAAAAAACTAACCTCATGTGATTAGGATGAGTTTCTACGACCCATTTTTAACTTTTTAAAACTTTCGGGCATGAATACACGTAACTTTCTGTTTACCTTACGTTTTATGTGTATTCGTGTTCATATTTACGTTTAACTCGTTCATTTCCGCTTATCCACGATCATTACGTAATTTACTTTATTTATGTTTATTTGCAATTATTTACATTCAGTTACATTCATTGCATTTAGTCACTTTATTTAAGATTGTTCGGTATTTCACATTTACATTTCATTTTACGCTTAATCGCAATTTAAATTTGGTTTATTTATTTTTCTTGCGTTTATTCATGTTATTTAAATTTAAATTGTGTTTATTATGTTAAATAACATTATTTAAAGTCTCGTAATAATTACATAACTTTCATGTCGTTTATTATTTACAAGAATCATGATATTTGATAAACATTTTATATGATAAAAATAACTATATTATATATATATATATATATATATATATATATATATATATATATATATATATATATATATATATATATATGACACAAAAAGTGTTGGACTAGGTGTCTAAACTCATAATTGTAATTGGTATGTACTTGATTTGATAGTAGTTTGGTTCTTTTGGGTTGTCTTCACACTCGTGACTAGACAGGATGGCTATTGAGGAGAGATGTTGATTTTATTATTAAGAATAATAAATTGGGACATAAATATGATTTATTAATATATTATAAGAATAATATGTTAATTAGAAATCATATTGTTAATAAGTATTTAATCAGAAATTAATTTGGAATTAATTTTTGGATTAAAGGAATGAACTGAAAGTGTAGGGGCTGTTTTGTAATTATTTGATAGTTGAGGCTTTGGGCCATTGGATCACCCTTATTAGGGATAGGCCGAAAATCACTAGAAGGTTCTAGGTATTTTTGTCCAAGGCCTAAGGTAAGGAGGTCCATGGGCTTGCTTAGGCCTAAGCTAAGGAATTAGGTTTTCCACCTAAAAATCCTAGCTAGCCTCAAGTATAAATAGACCCCTCTAGCACTAGATTTTGTCCACACCTTGTGAAACCCTAGGAGTTCTGATTTTTGGAGCAAGCTATCCTCTCTCCTCTCTCTCATAATCATCCTTTCACCCTAGTGTGTCTGTGAGCCATTAGAGGTACTATAATTGTGGTACTGGCTCTCAAGAGCAAAGGAACTTCAAGAATTAGTTGTTATTTGTTGGGTCGTGTTTTGTTATGTATTGCGTCGATTGGGCTCGCTAGTTAGTCCAGTTTTGTAACTCCGGTTTGGGCCTGTCCAACCGTGAGCTTGATTGGGTTTATTATAAATATAGGTGCTTGCATGCATCTTAAAAAAAACGACAGAAACCATAGTAACAAAAGAATAGATCGATCAGAGTAGTTTCATTATCGTTCTTGTAACCCTAAATCCTCTACAGTGGAAGTTCTTAGTCGAGCTCTGTTGAGGATTGTTTGAATCAATCATTCGACATATTGTGATTCAACTTTATCTTGTTTATTGTTTATGTTGTTCATACTACCTGTTACAAAGATCTAATCGATCTTCAAGTTTATTTAATAACTTAATAATTGGTATCAGAGCAGGAGGCTGTGTAATTCATACACTTCTTTTCTGTGAAAAAGGTTGCGATTAGGGTTATTCCGCATTTACTGATATTTATTGAGCCGTCATCCCATAATTGACGTAACTCAACATTTATTTGTGTTGCCCTAATTTAATATATTACAAGTCTGATCTTTTAAACAGGTTATTCGATCTAGCATGGACGAGTCACAATCCAATCCCATCAACATCTCAAACAGCATTGGATCTACGACAAAGATTCTCATCCTTTACACCCAAGATTACGAGGTCTGGGCACATCACTTTGAAGATTATGTCATCGGGTCTGAGGACAATGGATATCTCATCTGGGAAGCTATCGTTTCTGGACCATTCGCTCATTCAGCAACTTCAAGAATTATTAAAACTCAAAAGGAGTATAATGATCTTTTGAAAGACGTTAAAGATATTGCTCAAGACGAAAAAGATAAATTTCAGTGCAATATTAAAGCATTGAGATTAATCAGATTCGCTCTTCAATCTGACACTTTCAGGCTGGTGAGTTCATGCACAACTGCCAAAGAAATATGGGATAGGCTGCGGGAGTTATAGTCTATGGACGAAGATCTCGAGCATTCCATTCAAACCTTGCTTTTTTCCGAATTTGGTGAATTCAAGCAGAGTCCTGAAGAAACTGTGACTCAGACGTTCGATTGCTTCAATCATCTTCTTAGTAAGATGATTAAGCATGACATTGAAAGGAAGTTGATTGAACAAAAGGTTACATTTTTAAACGGTCTCAGATCTGAGTGGAGAGTGGTTGTGTCCACTGTTACAGCGCATGAGCAATTCAAATCGTACTCTTTGGCGAAACTAGTAGGGATTTTGAAATCTCAAGAAAAGATCGTGTTACAGGAGAAAAATGTGGTTTCAAGCTTGGGTTCATTGGCCTTTCTGTCCAAAAGCAAAGCCGTGATGGAAGATGAAGACCTCAACCTAAAGGATTATGACCTTACCTCTGAAGACTATGCAATGATGGTCTCAAACCCAAAGAGGTTCATCAAGAAAAGGTTCCCTGCAAATAAGAACCGAAATTGGCAGGGAAGTTACAGCTCTGAAAAGGTTAGGGAAGAACCGAAAGCAGAAGAACCAAAGAAGGAACTGAAATCTAAAGGAGATTCGGGTGTCAGCTGCTATTATTGTGGAGGAAAGAACCACTATGCCAAAGATTGTGTCCTCAAGAAAATGGCAGAAAAGGATGAGGAAAAAGACGAAGAAGCTGTGCTGTTGAAAAAGCTAGAAGATATCAAAAGAAAGAAATCCACTGCTAACCCCTCTATGAATGCTTTAATTGTGCAGGGTTTGGTAGCGGATGATGAGTTTGGTGGCGTGGAGGTCTGGTCAACTGATTCTGAAGACGATGAAGTTAGGAAGCCATCTCATGGGAAGGCCTATGTTGCAAAAGGTGAAGGAAGCGGTGGAAAGTGTTTAATGGTGTCAGACGTGTCTCAGATGAGGGGATACAACACAGATGGTGGGAATGAAGACACAAAGGAGCGAGAGGACTTGTGCTTCACAACAAAACCTCTCAGCATGCAGTTTAACGAGCTTGATGATTTAATCAAGAAGGTACAATCAGTTTTTGTTTCATTCAAAGTTCCACAAAGTTCATATGAAAAGGAATTAAAAAATGTCAATTCAAGAATCTCTCATCTAGACAGCAGTTTAACTCAAACACGAGTCACCAATTCTAACCTAACTGACCAAATAAGTAGGGTATCTTCAAAGAGTGAGGAACGAAGGATGTGGATCGAGCTAAAGGAGTCGGAGTTAATCAAATCCAAGGATGAAAACATTTATTTACAAAGAGACAATTTAAAACTTTTAAAACAGAGAAATGTCTTTTGTTTAATTGCTAAGCGTCTTTACACTAATATCTCTCAACTTCATTTGAACTGTGAAATAGGGCAGAAAATTCATCGCATGATTTTGCCCTTCCTTGAGTTTAAAGAGGATGAAATTGACGTTGAAGCATATAACTGTGAAAGTGCTGTTTTGTCTAAGGATGTTAATCCGACATATATGTATGGTCTAGACAAAATCGAATCTTTCATAAAGTCCAAGGACCATAAAGACATGCTGAAAAATCTTTTGGATGAAAATGATAAACTAAAACTAAGAACTGAAACCATACAAAAGTTTGACTCATTGAATGCCAACATGTGCTCAGAAAATAAAATTGATGTTGAAAATGCATCTGAGCTCAATGAGGATGATGATATGAGTGAAATTTTTGTTGAAGACATGGTTGACTGTTCAGAGTTTATCAAGAGCGAACCCGAAAACCACAAAAATCTTATTTCAGAAAATTCTGTGGAGTTTGCTCGACTGTCCCAACAAAAGTCCCCGATCCTTGAAGAAAAGGTTGTTGTATACCAAAAAGTAAGAACAACTCCAAATCAGGTGTATAAAGTCACAGGCGTAACAGAACATCAGACTGCCGAACTCACGGCCATTGTAAACGAAGACAATGCTGATGGCTGCGACGAGTTTTTCTGGTCAGCTCCCATCGACAATGCTGACGAAACAGTAGGTCTGTCTGAAAGGACTTCATGGAAAACCAAAGGCAGATATGTGCCAGAACCTTTGAACAAGCCTGATAGCTTCGACGTCCCAAGTACCAGTGGTACAAAAGATGTTCCTGAAGAAAAAGGAGTTCCTGCAAAAGAAGTCACTCCTTCAAGCGAAACTTCGTCAGTTCAAAGTGAACCTACTGACCGAAAACAAAAACAAAAAGCGAATGTCCATCGTCAGCCGAAACAGGTGAGAAATCAGAAACAGCAAAGGAATCAGAGATTCAAGAAGAATCTCTCTGAAAGAAAACAGTTCTGGCGATCTCAAAATGCCCATTTCTCTTATCATGACAGAAATTTAAAGTCAGAGAAAAACACTGTTAGCTCACAAGAAAGTCATAACAACCGAAAGCAGAGGTTCGGTTATGAAGGTCAAAACAACTGAAAGGATACGTTCGGTTCTGAAAAATTTGACAACCAAAAGCAGAGGTTCGGTTCCGAGAGCAAAAGAGACCAAAGATCTAGGTTCGATCCCACTAATGATCAAAAACAAAAGGGTCACTTAGAATCTCAAGCCAAAAGCTCATCTCAGTCTAACTTCTCTCGTTCTTCTTCTTCTAATTCTTCTAATTCCTCTCAACATCATTCTAAATCCAATTCTGTTAATGCTCAAAATCCAAAATCTTCAACAGATTTGAAAGGAAAATCGAAGGTTTCCTCAGTCAAAACCGATCAAAAGCATTCCAATGTCCCAATGCCTAAACCTGAATCCAAACCGAAAGTAACAAATCCCAATAAAATTAAGGTTTTCACCATTAAAAAGAAAGATGAAACAACTTTAATAAAAAGAACATATCTTGTTGACATCTCTCTTACTATTCCTGTTCCTATGAAAGGCTCACGTGGACCCAAGAAACTTTGGGTTCCTAAATCTGCTTAATTTTTGCAGGTTATCAGTGACGAGCAGTTTGACGAAGAATGGTATATTGACAGTGGTTGCTCACGTCACATGACAGGAAGGAAGGAGGAACTGAGGGAGTTTCGGTCTCTTTCAAACGGTGGAAATGTCAAGTTCGGGAACAACTCCTTCGGCACCATAAAAGGCTATGGAATGATTACTAATGGCGATTTTACGATTAGGAAGGTTGCATGCGTTGAAGGACTACAGCACAACCTCATAAGTGTATCTCAGCTTGTTGGAGGTACCGGTCTCAAGGTTTCATTCGACGATGAGGGTTCGGAAATAATTGAGAAGAAAACTAAAAGAGTTATTCTCAAATCGGAGCGCAAAGGCGAAATGTTTCCCCTGAACCTCAAACCCATCAAAGGGAATCCAGTTATCTGCTTCTTATCCAAAGCACAATCTAACGAAAGTTGGCTGTGGCACCGAAGGCTCTCTCATCTCAACTTCAAGGATATCAACAAACTTGTCACAGGTGGTCATGTTCGAGGTCTTCCATTGCTCAAATTCGATCGAGAACATTTATGTGTTGCGTGTGAAATGGGGAAGCAGAGTCGTCAAAGTCACCCATCGATTGTGAACACTAAAGTTGTTGAACCATTAGAGTTAATTCACATTGACTTGTGTGGTCCATCATCTATCGAGAGCATCAGCGGTAGCAAGTATATTCTTGTCATCGTTGATGATTTCTCACGTTTTACATGGGTGTTCTTTCTGAAGCACAAATCTGAAGCGACTCTCAAGCTGAAGACGTTTATCAAGCAGATTGAAGTACAGCTAAAGAAAGTCGTTCGCAACATCAGGAGCGATAATGGTCTAGAGTTCAAAAATAAAGAATTCGAAGAATTCTTAGCCGACAAAGGAACCAGTCATAACTTCTCAACTCCCTACACTCCTCAACAAAACGGGATTGTCGAAAGACGAAACCGATTGTTGTGTGAGGCGGCCCGAAGCATGCTAAGTTTTGCTTCTTTACCATTATATTTTTGGGCTGATGCTATTGCTGCTGCTTGTTTTACGCAGAACAGGTCATATCTCAATAAGCGATTCACTCTCACTCCTTATGAGATCATCAACAACAGGAAGCCAAATGTCAAATTTTTCCATGTATTCGGTTCTCGGTGCTTCATCTTCAATTCTAAAGAACATCGTAACAAGTTCGATGTCAAAGCCGATGAAGGGATATTTCTGGGCTATTCTCTCACTTCTAAAGCGTACAGGGTATTAAACAAGCGCCCAAGGAAAATAAAACAGACTTATTACGTGACTTTTGATGATAGCTATGTCAAAAAGCTAAAGACCAACGAAGACACAGCTGGAGAAATCTTTCCTCAAACTGGCCAAGTCACAGCCTCAATCGCAAACCTCTTTGAGAAATTTGTCGAGTTATTTGATGAACCAGAGAAGGCCACTCTCTCAGAAGCCAGTGCAGCAGACAACAGAGTAGATCATCTGAAGCAACTTGTCGACGATGCTGCAAAGCGAATGAATGATGGAGTATCATGTTCCAACGAACCTCCACATCATAATGCTTCAGTTGAGGGTGAGGATTCATCTTCGTCATCACAACCGAGCTCACATATTGAGGGGGAGAACAGTTCTCAAGCTGCTCCCGAACGCACTTCACCAACCGAAAGTGCCACACCAACCGAAAGTGCCACACCAACCGAAAGTGCCTCACCACCCGAAGGTGCATCAACACCCGAAATCTTAGCACCACTAGAAACCTCTGTAGCTCAAGATACTCAAGAAATACCTGAAAGCTTATCTGTCGAGGGGGAGAATGCTGATATGTTTTATGACGATGAAAGTCAATCCGAACTAGAAGAGATGGTAAACGTTGAATTAGATCCATCTTATGATCCAAATTACCCTCCTCTTGTCAAATGGACCAGGGATCATCCTGTCTCGCGGGTTATCGGTAATGTCTCTGAAACGGTCCTGACCCGATCACAACTAAAGGCAAAAAAACTTCCTTATTTTCAAAAGTAGAATTCTATATGTTTAACTCCTTCGTCTCAAAAGTTGAACCAAAGACAGTTAACACTGCTCTTGATCACTCCGATTGGGTTCAAGCGATGCAAGATGAACTAAATGAATTCGAAAGGAATAAAGTTTGGCGTCTCATTCCAACTCCTCAAGATGCCTCAGTTGTTGGTCTTAAATGGGTCTTCAAAAATAAGATGGACAAAGAAGGGAACGTGATACGAAACAAAGCACGTCTGGTAGTGAAAGGATACTGTCAGGAGGAAGGAATTGACTATGAAGAAACTTTTGCTCCTGTAGCTAGGCTGGAATCCGTTAGAATATTTCTTGCTTATGCTGCACATAAAAACTTTAAGGTCTACCAAATGGATGTCAAGTGTGCATTTCTGAATGGAGAACATGAAGAAACAGTGTACGTGGAGCAACCTCCTGGATTCGTAAATGAAAGGTACCCTAATCATTGTTATATTTTGGACAAAGTCGTATATGGACTGAAACAAGCTCCGAGAGCCTGGTATGAAACTCTAACAAAGTTTTTAAAAATGTCCAAATTCAAACAAGGTTCGGTTGACCCAACCTTCTTTCAAGGAAGGTAACCACCTTATGATTGTTCAAATTTATGTCGATGATATCATCTTTGGCTCAACGAATCCTAGCTTAACGGCTGAATTCAGAAAGCTGATGGAGACTAAATTTGAAATGAGCTCAATGGGTCCAATTAACTTTTTCCTTGGTTTAAATATTAGACAGGGACCCGAAGGCATCTATATTAATCAGGAAGCTTACACCAAGACTCTCCTTGCAAAATTTGGCATGATGGGAGATTCAAAAGTTAAAGTTCCAATGGCGTTCGGCACCAAGCTTACTCCATTATTGGATAAGCCAGCAGTTGATATTACACTATATCGCCAGATGATCGGTTCACTGATGTATCTTACTGCTAGCAGGCCTGATATCATGTTTTCTGTTTGTTATTGTGCTAGATTTCAGGCGAATCCGCGAGAACCTCATATGCTTGCAGTGAAGAACATACTCCGTTATCTCAAGCGAACTACCTCTTTAGGCCTATGGTATCCATCCAACTCAGGCTTCTTCGTTCAAGCCTACTCAGATGCAGACCTTGGAGGTTGTGGACTAGACAGGAAAAGCACCACGGGAGGCTGCCAATTCCTAGACGGGAAGTTGGTTAGCTGGCAATCAAAGAAACAAACTTGTGTGTCTTTATCAACAGCTGAAGCGGAATACATTGCAGCTGCCTCCTGTACTTCTCAAGTGATTTGGATCCAAAGTCAACTCCGGGATTATGTACTCAATATGAAAAAGATCCCACTATATTGCGACTCAGAAAGTGCAATTAGGATCTGTCATAACCCAGTGCAACACTCGAAGACTAAGCACATAGCACTGAGGTATCACTTCATTAAAGATCATGTGGAAGAAGGGAACGTTGAAATTCATTTTGTTCGAACCACTGATCAACTGGCTGACATCTTCACCAAAGCTCTTCCTGAAGCATCGTTCAACAAAATTCTACAAGGGCTAGGTATGATGGAATCGGAGTCAGTACCACACACTACCTCTCAAATCAAAAGTGAAAAGCGAAATAGACCGAATATTCGGGTTCGGTTCCTGTACTCACAACCGAAATGAACCGAATGCTCGGGTTCGGTTGAATAAACTGCTTTTCGCTCATCAATCAAAGGTAGTTTTCTTGGTTGTACGCTATTTGTATAATTGCTCCAATTGCATTTCTTCTATTATCAAAGTTATTCTCTTTTGAAAATCTATTTTCTTTGGTAACCGAAATAGACCGAACGTTCGGGTTCGGTTCCTCAATTTTTCTCACCCGAAATAGACCGAACGCTCGGGTTCGGTTCCAAAGTTTTTCACAACCGAAATAGACCGAACGCTCGGGTTCGGTTTCTCAAATTCTCACAACCGAAATAGACCGAACGCTCGGGTTCGGTTCCAAAGTTTTTTTTTTTTACTTTATTTTTTTTAGTCTTATTATTTTTATTTTTTTATTTTATTTATTTATCAAAAATTCCAAAAATATTTTTCTTATATTTAATTTCAAAAACTCCAAAAATATTTTGTTCTTTATTTCCTTTTTGGCTTTAATTTTATTTGTGTGGAAATTGTTAAATTAGTTAAGTGTCCCTAGAAGCATGCTGCTGTATGTGTCCAAAGCCTCACTTGATTCTGAATAATAAACCTTACTGACTTGGTATAAACAAACCTTGTCTTCCCAATTAGGCTTTCTTATTTATTCTAATCATGAGCTACCTAACTCTCTTCTCACATGAGCTAAGAGTTTTCTGCTTGGTCCAGTTTTTCACAGCAGAGGTGCTTTGTTTTCTTACACCATCTAAATTGCATTTCTCCATCACTTTCGTTTCACAAAAGTAACCCTTGAGACTCTCAGAAATTACCACTGAGGTTTATGGTTACACAATTTCTGTGTTTATGATCTTAGTTTCGTGTCACTACGATCTAAGTGAAACCCAAAATTCAATACCCAATACGAATTGACGGTGAACAATTAATTTGCTCTAGTTTTCACTGATTAATTGACGGACGTATCTTCATGAAATCTCAAATTTTTCTTTTGTGTGATTCCTATGAAATTGTTAACACCCATAACATTTCTTCCCCTGGGATCCAGTTTTAAATTTTTGTTGAGATTTTTTAAATGTCCTAGCCAAATTAAAATATTCTCAACCTACTTGTTCAACAGACTACACCGGTCTCACAAGTACTTCGTTCACTTTCTATCTTATATCAAGATTAGGAATGTTGAATTGAAGCGAAAGCCACCCTAATAAGCATATTTAAAAGAAGCCTTTCAACACTTCTTAAACAAGTGTTTGATCGTCATTTAACGGGAAACCACACAAACACTTTAAGGTCTCTCTTGACTTTGAAGGAAGAGATTCGTGCCCGGGATCATTTGTTTTGTGTCTTTATTGACATCACATTTTTCCCACAAATTATTGCTTTATTTCTTTTCTTTTACACCCTTAGCACGAAAATCCTTGATTTTCCAAAATTCAGGTTCTATTAATTACAAGGCATTTTACTTGGATTGGCAATCGATTAAAGGTTGTGGTTGATTTTAATCCACGTGGCGGAATTGTTCAAAAGATGCCATTACAATTTAAAGGGATAAGGTAAAGGCGGGCTGACTCAGGCAGGAGTCTAATCGATTTGATTTCAAACGGCGCTAAAAGGGCATGCGTGAGAATTGGAACCGTTTACTCTCCAAATGACGCAAGAAAGGCGCGTGTGAATCTGAAACGGTTCATATCCAACCGGCGCTTGATGGGAGGCGTGTTCTTTGGTATCTGACACTCTCTCACATGCGTGATCATCGGCTACCCCAACTGTCACGCATCAGTCAACTCCGGAAAACTCTTCGTTTTTCGATAGAAGATTTGGGAAGATCTTTCTCTCTCCTTACCCCACAGTATAAAAGGCAACATCCTCTACCATTTACCTCTTTACTGCAATTAAAATTCCCAGAGCGCAAGAAATCCCTGAACCTTCACTGTTCATCTTCTTCTTCCTTTCTTCAAGCAATGGCAGATTCATCTTCCGTTCACGCAACATCCCACATACTGCCTATTCGCCCACAACAATGCCTAATCATCAATTTGTCCCCTCACGTTTACGATGCCTTCATGTTCCCGATTATCGAGTGCTTGAAGTTTTCGCCGATTACTCCTGCACTTACAAGAGCAGAATCAGTTCCGATGGAGTTCTTGTCGCAGATCTTTGCGACGGCTCACTACGACAAGGTCGTTGATCGAATCTTCTTCGACATCTTTCAGCACAAGGCCTCGATTTCAAAGCAAAGATTTTGCTCACTGTTAGGGTTTGAACCTGATTCCTCGAGGGTTAACCCAGAATCGATTCCCATGGGGCACTTGTTCAATATGTTTTACAACATGGGTTATACGGAGGTGCTTTCTTCAGTCGCCAAGTTCAAGAAGTCGTGCCTACCGCCACAGTGGAATGGGATGTTCACTGTTCTTTTCAAAGGGTTATCTAAAAGAAGCTCTGGATCTGATGGGGCTAGTCAGTTATTTCTATCAATCATGTATGGTGTCTACAATGGCATCAACATGGATTATGGGTCTGTTCTGTGGCAACAACTCATTCAAAGTCTCTCCTCTACATCCAGGCATTCTGAAATTTCCTACGCCGGGTTCTGGACTTTGGTAACGAAGTGGGTGATGGACAAGTACAACGTCCCCATTGTCACTGGTGCTCCAATGTCTTCGATCGGTACATTTCATACCATGAAGATCATTGTCTCAGATGCTTCCAAGTTTCCATTCAATGGTTCCATTCCGGAGTCTATGTATGGTGACGTTCCAGCTGATAGTCGGATTATCAGAACTTCCAAAGAATTTAAGCGTTCTGGTCCGAGGGATCTCACTCCGAAGATGTTGAAGTCGATTCATGATGCCGACAAGCCTGCTCCAAGAGGCAAGAAGGCTGAAAAAGGGAAACAGGTGGCGAAAGGGGCTAAAGGCCCTTCTCCAAAGAAGAGGAAACCCACAAAGGCTGCTCAGTCTCCGCAGTAAAAGAGGCGAAAAACACAATCCAGGAGAATGCTGGTTATTGCTTCCTCCTCAAGCGAGTCTGAGGGAGAGAGTTCGGATTCTGATGACTCTCCACGAGGCAATACTCCACCCAGATCTCCTACCCCTGAAATTCAAATCCCTCCTTCTCCAATTCCCTCTCCTCCTAAAACTATTCCTACTTCCATTCCCACCATAAACCCCTTTACACACATTCCAAACACTTTAATCCCAATGCCAACACCAATTTTCACCAATGCAACCACAACATCCACTGCAGAAGTTAGAGCCAACGTATCTGATACGGGGGTTCATATTGATGCAACCGAACCTACACCAGCACCCGAAACCACAAACACAACCGAAACCCCAAAAGCAACCGAACCTACCCCCACACCTACACCCGAAACAACCCAACCCGAACCTACCCATACTACTGTACCACCAGCTTCACCACCACCACCATCTCCCGGTCATGCCTCGGAGGGAGACGAAACATTCCTTGGCGGGGAAAATATGACGTTTGACTCGGTCTATTATAGTCCATTTCAAGTGCAGAGTGATGATGATGACGACACTCCGGTTACAAAGAAACATCTCAAGGAGCTCCATGACAAGGTTGACTTGCTCATTGCCTCTTCTTCCACGTCTCAATCATCACTTTCTGAAGCTGCAGTTCAGAAGACTGTTGATGCTTTCTCAAAGGCTCAGCAAGATTCTCTCGCTTCTGCAACCTCCGCCATTGATGCCTCAACAAAAGCCTGTCAGGCTGCGACCGAAAAAGTCGATAAACTATTTTCTGATGCCTCTGCCCTGTTAACGTCTTTACAGGAGAGTGCAAATGCCGCTAAGACTACGTTGGAACCGATTGTTCAACAGTTGGCCACGTCTGTCTCTACTGAGTTGAAGTCCTTCGCTTCATTTCGTCAAACGCTCTCAGACGACAACTCAGCATTTCGTGCTACTATTGACGAGCGTCTCTCAAAGCTCCAAGAAGATTTGGCTGCTGAGAACTCGTTGATGGATGTTTTAGCCAAAAAGACCACCGCTCTGAAGGTCAAGAGCGTTCAACTCTCTAACTCTCAACAGGAGGTTGATTCTCTTCGGTCCGAAAGGGAGGTGATTAAGTCGTGTGTTTCGGATGTCCACTCTGCCATATCCAACATCCTTGAAGCACATGATCCAATCCTCAACTATTCTGTGAGGCGTACCCTTGCAGAGAAGCTTACTCCTGCCCTTGCTCTGTTAAGCAAAATTGAAGGGCTACTTGATTTCGTGTCCATTCCGAAACAAGGGGGAGAAAAGGAGTCTATGTCTCAACCACCTCCATCCTCAAAGGCAACTCACACTAACGAACCTCCTCCAGTAGGCCAAGCCTCCGGTTCGGGTGTGAAAGACAAAGGCAAAAATGTTGCTGAGGAAGAAGAGGAAGAAGACAAAGAAACCATTGCCGACTTGTTAAAGCGCAGAAGTCGACGCAATGAGGCTAATGATAGTGCTCATGTGGCTAGAGAAGCTGAAGAAGCTGAACGAAAACAGAAGGAAGCCCACGACCTTCTTGAGAGTAGGAAAACTCTTTTTCCTGTCTGGACTCTCGAGAGGATGATAAAAGAAGCCATCGATACTCCGAGCATCTTGTGGCTGGAACCTGTTATTTCACTTGACTGTTCCAACACTGTCGATTCTCAGTTCGACATGCCACTGACCCGAAAGGCGTTCGTCTTTCACGCCTTCTCCAACATTGCAGAGTTCCCTCATCCTCATCCACAGGTTGATCGGGACTTGATTAATTTCTATCTGAAGGTTGCTCAACCTCCATATCAAACTTGGAGCGCTCAGAAGATTATCAACGTTCGGGTCTTGAAGCCGTACACTAAAGGGAACTTCATCAACGTTCGGTTCAAGGTGCTTCGGGGATCTGCCAAAACCGAACATGCCATTTCTTTAGCAGATCTTCCGAACCTTAATCCCCATGATTGGATAATCTTGTACAACATCCTTCTGACCAACGAAGCTGAATATGGTTCGATCATCGACCATCTAAAGAGGATGCTGGTGTGCTACATCATGGAAGTTGCACTGATGGATTAGGAGATAGCAAGCGTTCTTAAGAAGAAACCAAAAATCTCTCCTGTTGGCTCGGCCAGTGATCTGAACCAAATGCAGATGGGCAGAATTGATTCAAGAAGGAATTTTGTCATGTTCACTAGGAACGAAGGACAGAAATGTCTTTTTGCCTTAGCTGATAAACATCTGTACACCACTGCTTGCCTAGAGCATGTGTTAGGGATCATCCACAGATGCAAGCAAAACTCAGCGGATGATGTCAAGTACTTCGACGACATGATACATTGGTACATTCGGTTCAGACAGACGATCCTTGCGCTAATTTCTCGTTTGTTTGATACCACGAAGAATGTTCCCGCTGCTGGCCCAAGCAAGAAAAAGAAGTAGTCTCGCTCCAATTTGATGCAAAGGGGGAGATTGTTGGGTCGTGTTTTGTTATGTATTGCGTCGATTGGGCTCACTAGTTAGTCCAGTTTTGTAACTCCGGTTCGGGCCTGTCCAACCGTGAGCTTGATAGGGTTTATTATAAATATAGGTGCTTGCATGCATCTTAAAAAAAACAACAGAAACCATAGTAACAAAAGAATAGATCGATCAGAGTAGTTTCATTATCGTTCTTGTAACCCTAAATCCTCTACAGTGGAAGTTCTTAGTCGAGCTCTGCTGAGGATTGTTTGAATCAATCATTCGACATATTGTGATTCAACTCTATCTTGTTTATTGTTTATGTTCTTCATACTACCTGTAACAAAGATGTAATCGATCTTCAAGTTTATTTAATAACTTAATATTATTACTATATAGCAACAAAGGTATGAAATCTAATCTTTTATATGTGTTTTTTGAAAATATTAGATACATATTGGGGTTTTCCTTTTTTGTTCATTTGTTATATGTCTAATAGAGAAAACATAGATCTAAACTAGGGTTGCATGCACACATAGCATTGTTTGTATAAAATCCATCAGTGGTATCAGCGCATTTATTTATTATTTTCAATTAGATTTGATACAATAGTTTGAATTTGAGAAATTAGGGTTTATGGCAAATAAACCCTAGGGTTTGGATTATTGGAATTAGCGTTTCAAAACCCTAGTTTCGAAATTTGTGTAAGGTTTTTTGAACCCTTTCCTTTGGCCCCATATTTTCGATAATTATTTAAGAGGATAATTAAAGATTTTTTTAAATATTACTTCCCAAATTTCGAAATCTAGGTTAAATTTATTTAATTTAATGGATAATCCTATGAGATTTAATAATTTAAATTAATTGTTTAATTTTGGATAATTATTAAATCAAGGTTTTTTAATATTTAAGATTTTAAATTAAAAGGTATTAATTTCGAAAATTTTAAATTAGATTAACAACCCTCGTATTTTGAAATGTTTAAAATACACCCTTATACTATATATATATATATATATATATATATATATATATATATATATATATATGTGTGTGTGTGTGTGTGTGTGTGTATGTATATATATATATATATATATATATATATATATATATATATATATATATATATATATATAATTAAAAGTTTAATATTATATATGTATAAGAAAAGTCAGTCTTACCGTTAGTAGGCCTCATTCACGAAGCTGTTAATAAGGGGTGTTTAAGGAAGCGACCTATAAAATGACCGTCATTAGGTATCCATTCTTACCCACTGCACTCTTGACTAGTGGAGGGTCGTTAGTCGAACGGGTAGGATATGACATTAAGTCTCTCATTAATAAGTATAATGATAAATATAAATTAACTAAATGTTTTTATAAATTCTCAATCTTAGTTACTTTAGGAAAATATGAATTTGATGCTAGTCCATGAAATTGCACATTGCACTTTGCCAAGTCGTTAGTAGAGCGTGTTTGTTTAACCATCACACTAACTTAGACTAACAAAGGGTGGCAATTGGTAGCTCGTAAATTATCATTGATCAATGGAGCATGTGTGGTTAACCGGCACATTGATTAGGTGGTAAATAACATCGAGAGTACCAAGCTAATTTGCATGGTTATTCACACCTTATTTGTGATCCTCGGTATCCCAGTCACAAACTTGAAGGGCATAATCGAGATTAAACATGCCATTGAAAAGTTTAATGAATCTCAAAAGATCTAGGAATTTCATTTAATAAAACCTAATTTATTTAAATTTCGTTTTTCATGCAAAACATTATGAATCAAGTCACATATGCTTCAGATATAGGATTGATTACATATGTTATAATATTCATTTGTTCTGATTTTTCCAAATGTCTTGGGTATTGTATTTGGACAGACCATATTGACATAATTCTAAGTGGAGGTGACTCTTATTCAGAACTGATAGTCATATCGGACTATGGAAATGTTTCCATAATGGGAGTTGATGATTAGAATCTACATGTAAGTTAGAAACTTTAATGCAAGGAAGGTGTTCAAGGAATGTGCCTTGAATTTGAAACTTCATTACTTTGGAATTTTTTTGGTAACAAAGCTCCAATGGAACATTGTGTAATTGGATGAGTCTCTCTGACTTTAAAGCTTTGACATTACAGAAGGACAATGCATTTAAGGTTGAACTCTAACACATTCTATTAGTAACAAAAATTTGAAATTTTGAAATGAGCATCATTGGAGTAGTGTCCAATCGATCTGTTCACAAAGGAAGGACCATAGAGATACATAGTATGTATTTTTATAACATGGCATGACTGATGTTTAATTCAAGTGTTTAGTTGGTTACTTGAAACTGTAACGCCATGTTCCGAATCAATTCCTAATTCGAGGTTGTGGCCCGAAGAGCGGTCATCATAAGGATTAGGTCCTTTGAAAATGTAAGATTTAGGCCCATTTGGATGTGCGTAATGTAGATTTGTAACCCAATAGTTCAATTTGCACTTTGGAGTCAAAGGGTAAAATTGGAACATAGTGTTTCATACTTCTTTTATGAATTATGGGTTTTAGTTCGATGTGTTTTAAGTCAAAAGTGATTAGATAGGGTTTTAGAGCTCCTCAATACCTTTTTGTGGATATAAAGAACGTTGTAAACGGAGTTAGAACGAAGAAGTTATGACCGTTTGAAGTTTGGGTGGTTTTGGGCCAAGCTGAATACGTTGGGCGCACAAAAAGGTGTATGTTGGGCGTACTAATGGAATCCTGAGTATGTTGGGCATACGTAATCAGTTCCCAAACCCTATTTTCATGGTTTAAGCCATATTTAAGCTCCTTAACTACCCCCAAACCCACTCCATTCTCAGCCTCCACCCCTCCAACACCCCTTTCATGAAACCCTAACCTTAGATGAGCCTTTTGAGCTAAACGAAGGTGATTTTGAGGGCTTTGGAGTATGCATGGTGTACCTTGGAGAAGAAGGAACTTTTTGTAGAAGTGTTGGTTGCATTGGAGCTTGTAGATCTGGACTTTGTTCACTTTGATCTATCTTCTAGAGGTATAAAGTTTGAATCTTGATGATGCATTTGTTAGATCTGGCTAGTTTTGGATGTTATGAGCTTTTGGTCATTTTGGTGCATAAAGTTTAGATCTTGAAAGTTTGTGACCTTGTTTTAGATAAAGCTGGAAACTTTATCCATCTAAACATCATTGTGATTCATATCTTAAGGTTGGAGATTTGGACTTAATGGATTAAGTTGAAAAAGATGCACTTTTGGTCCCATTTGATGCTTAAAGGCTAGATCTTGGTGTTTTGGACCATTCTAATGGATAAAGTTGGAAACTTCATCAATTATGGAGCTTTTAGGATCTATAAAAATGTAATCTTGATCCTTCTATACCTCCCATGAGAGTGTCACGATGTCTTAATGGATTGATAAGTTAAGGTTTTAGTTTTTGGACCTTTTCTAGACATGGAAAGTCATAAAGGTGGAAACTTTATGAATTAGAATGATGTTGTGGGACTAGATCTGAGTGTTGGATGAAAGGACTTAAGAGATTAAGCACTTAATGGAAAAGTGCCATTTCTAGGTACGTCGGGCGTACCTTCAAGTACTTTTTGCGTACTCATATGGGGCCCCGATTCTGGTTGGTAAGTACGTCATGCATACCAGCTGAGTATGATGGGCGTACTCAACCTGAATTTTGACTTGTTGACTTTGACTTCCGTTGACCGTTGACTTTTGACCAAGTATGACCTTGGGCTAAACTTGAGGGTTTTGGCCTATTAACGAATATTTTATCTGGTTCAGGTATTGATAGCTCGGGAAGTTAGCAGGGCAGCAGCTAGGGATTCTTCTAGGAAGCTTCTACAATCGAGTTGAGTCTCCTCACCATACCAATGGGTTGAAGGCACCAAGGCCGACCCATTATATGTTATGTGGTATGTTAGTTGATTATGTGGGATGTGGTATGCTAGTTGATTATGTGGTATATGGTATGCTAGTTGTCTTTGTGATACTTGCATGGAAGACCCCGGGGGGTTCCTGAGGCAGTTGGATATAAGACCATGCAGGGGTTCCCATGGCATTCCAGGCTAAGACCATGTGGGGGTTCCTATGGCACCAGGTGTAAGACCTTGGAGGGTTTCCATGGAATCCTTAGTTAAGACCATGTGGGGGTTCCCATGGCACCCGGAGTAAGACCTTGGAGGGTTTCTAGGGCATCCTTATATGTTTGTATGTATGGTTTATATGGTAGTGGGCTAAGACCATGTGGGGGTTCCCATGGCACCCAGAGTAAGACCTTGGAGGGTTTCCACGACTTCCTTATATGTTTATATGCATGGCTTATGTGATTGATACGATTTATGTGATTATATGGATTATGTGGGGTATGTTATGGGGAACTCACTAAGCAACGTGCTTACAGTTTTGTTTATGGTTTCAGGTATCAGTGGTTTGGAAAGGAAGGGCTCGGCTTGATCGCAGCGCACACACTCATGTTTTCCACATTATGTGATTTTGGGATGTAATTCTGATAAATGTTTTAATTAAGCAATGTTTTTGAATGGTTGGATTAAGTAACATTTGTGTTTGACTATAATGAAAAATGAAAATTTTACCATGGATTTTTTGGTCGTTACAGAAACATTATACAATGAATAAAGTCTAATTAATATGCCGATTAAATAATAAGAGATTTATTTATATTCAATAGTTTGAGATCATAGTTAATTAGGTTATCATTGTGTTTCACTTTGCATGTTTTACTTCTCGAATAATTGGATTATTCAAACATCCAAATTCGATCATACTTCTAGAAGTAAGTACTGAATGAAGATTGTCATGAATTGAATTGTAGATTGTCTATGGGGATTAGACATATCAATAGTTTTGCTGCAATGTTCATGAGTACTTGACAATGGAGATTTTAAGTATTGGATAAACCCACACTTAGAGAATTACTTAATGGATTTTATCACGAGTAATTTTGAGATGATAATATCTTATATTCTTGAAACTAAGATATATGAGTTGTTATTTACAAGTCTGTTGTGCATTGATAATATATAAACGCATCAGTAACTTGATGTTATAAAACATATTGTTGTTCGTGATTTTATGAGTAAATAGTGCAAGCATATAATTCGAAGTTTATCCGTTCCTTTACCCTTACGGGAAAAGCGATATCCGCGGACCCCTTGATGATTTGATGTCGACATCTGAAGTGCTTGGCCAAGCATGAATTGAATTGATGTGTTCAATTAGTAGTCTGATTTCAGTCGTCATAAATCAGAAATCGGGAAACAAATCTTGGACAGAGAGATTGTTTATAATCCATGTCTATGATATCTCACTACAAGAAAAAAGGCCTTTTACGACGCTCATTGCGCGTCGTAAAAGGCTCAGACGACGCGCAAATGCGCGTCAAGGAAGGCCCTGTCATAAAGAAAGACGACGCGCTTTTGCGCGTCGTCTATAGACGACGCGCATTTACGACGCTCATTTACGACGCGCATTTACGACGCGCGTTTACGACACGCAATGCGTATCAAGGAAGGCCCTGTCATAAAGGAAGACGATACGCATTCACGTGTCGTAACCTTACGACGCGCGTGTTAATGACACGCAATGCGTATCAAGAAAGCCACTATCAAGAAAGGCCATGTCATAAATGAAGATGACACACATTTTTGCGTATCATAATTTTAAATGTTTAAAAAAAATATTATTTATAGATTTTTCTAATTTTCAAATTAAATAATACATTAAAAATCTCATAATACAAAATAAAATACCATAAATAACAAAGATAATTCATTTCACTAATATGTCAAATACAAATAACTATTCCAGTAGTGAGTAAATGTTATAAAAAAAATGAACTCATTTATATACAATTGCATTATCTAGCTTCCTATGTGCCAAGAACTCTCTGTACAAAATGTTATCTTTGGTATGCATGTCTAAATACCTACTAACTCCTCCTATTCAAAAGATAGCCACCAATTTTCTCAGCAAAGTGTTGAAAAGGTACCTGCAATACAAAATCATTAACAAACATAATATATTTTAATTTTTTATTGAAGTATATGAAAATTGAAGTAGTTAGTTTAGTTAGCTACCTCATTTTCCTGTTTGATATCATGTGTAAAGAATTGTTACATATACATCCTATACAGAGTAATAAAGTAGGAGGTTATTTCCTGTAGTTTACCCATAAAAGAAAGGAAAAAAAAACTTACAGGTTCTGTAATATAGACACGTGCCAGGTCCTTCAAAAGGTGAATTGAGAGAAACAAATACGTTTGCAGCATTCATGAGATTAATACTTAACCTCCTTCCCATAATTATTCTTTGCATTTCATTGTACAATCTGTTAATCAAATTTATATGTAAAAGGGTCATCAATTTGAACTCACGTTCCAACACCTTCTTTGAATAGATGACTATAATTTCTAGCCACAATTCAACTTATAAAAAGGAAAGAAAACAACAATCTAGCTTATAAAAGATTAATAAATAGAGGGCCTGAAATTGCTTAAAGCTCAACACCAGTAATCGCTAATCAATAAGATAATACTTTGTTTTTTTAACTTCTCCAACCATTGGTGGTTGTTGAGTTGACCCGACATCTTGTTGGAAAAATCAGGGCTTCCTTCAACTTCTCTCACTTTGTCCATAAGAAGGGATGATGGGCTTACTTCCTTCAAATCAACATTCAGATTCTTAAACAAAACCTGAAAGGCCACAATAACAATAGTGAATATAGTATATTATCGGAATTGATGTTATAAACTTTTTGATTATGATGTGTGTAATATGATGTGTGTGCAGAAGAGTAGGGATCTTGCTGGGTACCATAGTTTTCAGCATAACTAACCTGAACAGGAAGGGTTTGTCCGCTTGCAGCCCCACCGTATGCTTGGTACACATCCACCACACCATGTGTGGCTGCAACTGCAACTGGTTGTGCATACGAATCTTGACTGTTCACCATTGTCCTGCAACCTATATATATATATATATATATATATATATATATATATATATATATATATATATATATATATATATATATATATATATTACAACTGCAACTGGTAACACTGTAACTCCCAGGCACCAAGAAGGGTATTTTTGGAAATTGTAAAAGATCAAAAAGGGTATTTCAGGAAAGTGAAAAACCCAAAAGGGTATGTCTGGAAATTGAGATACCTGAACAAGCTCTTCATTTTCAGCAGCACAATTGGGTTTATCTTCATTTTCAGTAGCACACTTGCAAAAATTTTAAACTTTTAAAACCCATCTTAGAAGGACTAAAGGTTAGAAAGGAGAAGTAATGAAGCTATGAGTTGAGAAAAGAGTAATCACAGCAAGGTCTCTAAAACAGACTTGCTGTTCAAAATGGATTTACTCCAAAATCTAAAACAGAAACATAGCTTTAACTAAATTTTATAGGAAACTATGATTATTCAGGATTCCAGAACTATAAAGAACTCCTTCTAACTCCAAAGGATGAATTAAATATGAATTTTACAAAAAGGTGTATCACTTCTGTCTCCAACAAGACAGTCAAGTGAGGTTGGCCAATTCTACCCAACTTGTAAGTAGAATTCGTCCATACCAAAATTCAGAGAAGTAAAGGACAGACAAATGAAAGTCTCAGAGTTGGAATTGAATGAAAAGCATTTCCCAAGCTCCGGATATAAAATTTACATTGTGGACAATCACAACACTAGTAAAAGCTGGTGACTGCCCACTGATCTGGAGTCTGGATCAATTCTAACCAATTTATAATTGGAAATAACACCCCATCTGCTCCAGATCTTAAATTCATAATATCAGGAACATATAGAAACTTGGAATCACTCTGGATCCTTTTCCAAGCCTTATAAATGATGAAAACAAAATGACATATCAGAACAGACCCGAATCAGACCTAACAGCAAAGATTCCATTCTTGCACATAGATAAAGTCCTTACCAGTGAGGTTGGCCTGCTTAAGAAAGTTAGCCAACTCAATTTGTGAACTTTGGGAACTGGTTTGGGGTCCGTTTGAGTTCTATAGCTCAAGGTATGATTTTTACAATATGACTATAGATCTGATGGAAAACAGAATCATAGGCACCCGTGATTCCGTTTGAGTTCTATAGCTCAAGGTATGATTCAAAGCCCTTTATTTTAAAGACAAAAGATCTCAAATATACATGATAAGGTTTCTCACGAAGTGTGATCTTATGCTTGTTTTCTATATATAATCCAAAGAAACACAACCATTAATTTAACCAAAAGAAACTCAACACAATTTAGATATCATGATTTGTTACTTACCCCTTTTCTATCGGAAGGACGAGGTGCTAATTCCTTCTTGGTGACAACATGCCCTTTATTTAGACCCACAAAGAGTCCTGTGTTTGGCTGTTTTGGAGCCATTGGAACCTGAAAACATAAACATATATTAGCGTAAAGCAACATACACTTCACAACAGTTCATCAACTTAGCCTATGCAGTTTTAATTCAATATGACCTGAAAACCTTACAAGCCTCAGACTACAATCAAAATGCGCAATATATATTCTTATTAAACATGAAGCTGATTACAAGATATAAATGAGTTTATGCGTGCCAATAAGTTTGTAAACACCAGCAAGCTTATAAGCACATGGAAAGCATCTCGGAACTATAAGAAGATGCGGGAAAACTAAAAGTACAATGAGGGAAGAAAAACAACCTGGGCAAGAAGAATTTGAGACCAAGTAAACTTTAGTTGCTGTACATTTTACTTGCTTCTTGAAAGAAACCCCCAAATTCTTAACTCCACACCGGAGGAATATCACGTGATGTACGTCAACGAGGATGTAAGCCTGAAGTGGGCCCTCAATTCTACAATAACAAAAAGTGTATCTTGTTATATGTAACAATATGATGAAAACAATGTAAAAGGGGTTGAGTATTGAGGTGGTTTAGTAAATACTTTGCTTTCCAGACGAGATTCTATCAACTTCAGCTTCTCATCTAATTTAAACATCATCAGAGTTGGTTCTGTAAGAATAATTTCATGCAACAAATGTGATAGTCATACTAATTTAAACATCATCAGATTTGTTTCTATAAGCATGTGTAACTATTAACTCGAGAGTAACAACACAATATACTACTTGTCTTCATTTTCAGATAAGGTGCAATGGCGTTGCTGTTCAAGGTAATATCCAATATTTTTCCTATTTTTAAAATTACTAAATTACCAATATCACTTATCAGTGTGCATTCTATTCATTACCTATGTTAATGTTACAGGATCCAACAAAGATTTCAGCGTATCGTGACAAAAGGTTTCCAGGAACACAATAAGAATATGAACACGCACTCCAAAATTCAACAACCGTATACATTGGCAACATGTCTTTCTACACTACTGAAGAAAAAAATGGGATAAACCTTGTTTAAGAGATTTATCAATTTCTGAATCTAAGAGAAAAATTAATATTAGATCTGGAGGCTGATGAAGTTAAAGCAAAGAAGAACAAGGAAAGTTTTTTTTGGAGATTGTAATATGGCCTTATGATGTCTTCCAAACAGAACCGAGGCAGTTAGCCCAAAAGGGTAACACAGGCTCATGTAACCCACAACTTCATCCAACTCATGCAAGTGGTGCACTTGGATTCATGGGATCTATTAATTGACCTACTTAAAGCTCATTGCATACCTCCCAGAGACTCGTTTATTATCTCTAAATATGATAGACAAACTAAACTTCAAGTCAAGAAACCTGCACAAAAAAGTGAACTTATTTTTATCACAGATTAACACATAAAACCCAATAAACAAAAAGAGAATCAGACCATATAAATTAGATATGAAATAGAACAGATAATGCTCATTAGAGAAAAGGAAGCAAAAGAGAACATTTCAATGAATCTAAAACCTATTTCCACTAACAATTAATCTTAAAAAATGAGAAGCTGGAGAGAGAACTAGCACATACCAAAGAGAATTTTCAACTGGGGAAGGAGAAAAAGAAAAAACAGAAACCCTAACCAACCTTGGTCGTTGAGATGATGGTGGAGCTTTTCCCTTGACGCAAAACCCTCCATGGTATCAAGCTCAATCTCTGTAGCCCTTCGATTTGCCATGTCCAAATCTCTCTCATCCTCCAAAGAATCGTCCAACCCAACCGACCTTCATAGCCATTTCTATTGATTTCCAACTTGATATCATAAATTATGTTTTAACATGAGAGTGTGGGGAGGTTTCAAGAAGAACAGAGCAGAAGCAACAACGCAAAAGATAACATTAGGTATCGAGGGATAATTGAGTTTGATTAAAAAGGTTATAAAACTCGTAATAAAGGAAGACAAACCTCTGGAACAAATAAAGAAGTAGAATGTTGATGGTGATTGACCATGGAGTTTCGAGACCTTGACTTTAATGGAGCTACTGTTCTACTTGATATGGAAATCACTCTAAACTGTACCCCTTTGATCAATTTCATGGCCTGGTGACCAAAAAACCTTCGATTTCACTAAGAACCGGAACCCTAGTTCCAACAATAGTCAATTTTTGGTATTTGATTGAGAGAGAGAGAGAGGGAGAGAAAAGAAGAAGAACGATTGAAAGAAGGTAAAGGAGAGCATGGCGGGGTTTTTAATTTTTTCAGAATTTCATTTCCCCCTTTCCCCCACTATTAAAGGATGGAACGCGCGTTCCATTAAAAAATATAAAGCGACATCCTTAGACGACGCGCATTTTATTATAGGTGCCCTCCGTGTTTTTTTAGACACTAATTTAAGGGCGCGCAATAATGCGTGTCTTCTATCCTTAAATTTTTTAAAGAGATGACATTTTTCTAATGTCACTCTCCTTTGTGTAACATAGATCAATGAGCGTCGTATTTTGCGCGTCGTAAAAGGCCTTTTTTTCTAGTAGTGTCTTGTAGAGCGGAGGAATATTTGATCTCTTATATTAGGACACGTAACTGACTAGGTTAGAGTTTGACATTGACTTTGAGAGTTATAATTTGCTAATAAATTTTTAAAGTTATACTGACAGCTATAGTTATTAGAGTTATCCAAGTAGGAAATTGTTAGATTAGGTGTCTAAACCCATAACTATAGTTGGTATATACTTGAATTGATAGTAGCACAGTCCTTTTGGGTTATCTTCATACTAGTAACTAGATAGGATGACCTATTAAGGAAGAGGAAGAATTTATTATTTGATTAATAAATTGAAATGAATGATTTATTAATGTATTATGGAAATAATATATTAATTAGAAATCATATTATTTAATTAATAATTAATCAAAAATTAATTGGAATAATTTTGGGTTTAATTGAATTAATTAAAAGTGCAGGGGTTGTTTGGCAATTTATTGATAGTTGAGGAAACAAACTCTAGAACCCTCCTAAAGAGATTTGGATGAAATCTTCTAGGAAAGCCCTAGAGTTTTCGTCCTAGGGCTTATGGATCGAAGGTTTAGGGTTTGTTTGGTCCTTAAGCAAAGCAATTAAGGTTTCCTACTTCTAACCCTAGCTTTGGTTCTAAGTCACGTCACTATATAAAGACCCATTGTTAATTTTCGACCACTGAAAACCCTAGAGAGTAATAGCCAAAAATTGAAGCTTCCTCTTCCCCTCTCATATCTCATCCTCTTGCTAAGTGTGTTTGTGATTCATTAGAGGTGTTACACTTGTGACACTTTCTCTCAAGCTTCAAGATCTTCAAGGTTATTAGATTGTTATTACTACATAACAATCAAAGGTATGTATCACAACTCTTTATTATGTGAATTTCGATTATTTATCATAGATATATGGTTTGCATGATGTTGTTCATATTGTATGTTCAATTAGAGAAAACATAGATCTTATTTAGGGTTCCATGCACACATATGATTGTTTGATATGCTCTGAACCATCAATTTATGTGTTAGGCCTAGCCCGAACTAAATTGATGTGTTCAATTGGTAGTCTAATTTAATCATCATAAATCGGAAATCGAGAAACAAAATGATGAACTATTAGGTTTATTCATAATCCATGGACTCAGTTCACAATGATATCTTGTAGAAACAAATGAATAACTGATCACTTATCCAAAAGGGATATTTTTTATTAAATCGTAGTTTGACAGTTGTTATCAAAGGTGGACTTTGTTGGTTATTTGAAGATTATTCAACCAATAGTAGTTGATGAATTGTCCAAGTGGAAGATTGTTGGAAATATGTGTCTAATCTCATAACGTATTGATATAACTTTGAGAATAATAGCAAAGTCTTTCTAAGATTGCTCTCGAGACCTAAAAATAGCTAGAAAAGAATTTAAGAGGGTGAGATAAATGATTTATTAATTTATTACACGCTAATAAATTAATTAGAAACTTGTGAGAATTAATTTAAATTAATTAGAATTAATCGGGATTTATTTAAAGGTGCATGGACTGAATGTTAATTGTTTAATAGTTGAACAAGATGAACATTCTAAAATCCCAAATGGGAGTGAACAGTTTTACGAGGCTCTAGAATCCTTCTAGAATTGTTCTTAGTAACAGATAAACAAATGATTTGAATTATGATTAAATATGACTATTTAATTAATTCAAATCAGTTTTATCTGTAAGTTACCTCAGCTATATAAAGACCTCCTTGCCCTTCAGAAATCGGATCCTACACCTTTACAAGACCGAGAATTTGGTTCTCATAGTCCCTCTCATCTCTCCTCAATTTTCTATGGTTTTAGTCTTTTGGTTGTGAGCATTTAGAGACATTCCTATTTTAGGTGCTAGATCCTTCTACAAGCAACCAATACTTCAATATTTTCAAGGGAATCAAAAGTAAATACGAATTTACTTTAAAGGTTAGTAATTCTATCTCTTTTGGTAGTTTAAATTCATAATTTTGAAAGTAGATTGCTATAATAGTAAAACATAGATTTAGGTTGCACATACACATAGGGTTATTATTAAATGCTTTTGTTTGCCTAAAATTCAGATGCTTAGAGAACCCATCAAAAACATCTAAGTCATCATTCAAGTTAAAAATCGAAAAATAGATTTAAATTTGAAAAACAGAATTCACGATTGGTTTTAGATAGAAAAAAACTACATTGGCTTTTTTGAAGAAAAAAATGCTAAACTATACTATGCTACATCTCTTTATTGTTGAATGTGGGGTCCTTTATTTCAAGATATGATATAAATAATCTGAAATCACCATTTTGGAAATTATTTCTCAAACTTTTTTCTAGATATGTGATTGTTTGGACCATTATGGTTAATCTGTATTAACCAATAACCAAAACCATTAACAAATTAGAATTATTAACCGAAACCAATTGTAATCGATAACCAATAACTACAGAATACATAACCGGTTATAATAATAATAATTTGGTTTTCATTTATAACTAAACCTCATCGACTCATACACACCCTACAAAACACATGGCTTGACCACCAAACACATTGCTTGATAGGAATTGACTTCCAATTCCAATACAATCCTATGAAATTATGTAAACCCAACACCCCTTCGAAAAATTAGCCATTTTTTTTTCTCTATATAAAAATAGGATGGGCAACCTTTTATTAATAGTATTTGTTTTGAGCTGAGGTGGATATTAGATTTGGCCAAAGTTTCAGGGGTGTTCTGTGACAAACTTTCTATTAACTTTAAGATGCCTTCTCTTGGTCAGTCGTCGTCGTCTTCATCGACTTTTCCCGACTTCAATTCCACTGCTCCGTCGCCGGCGTAGATCAACGATATACTTCTATACGATCATCTATATGGCTATAGTGACCAGCTTCATCTCGTTACTATTTGTCGTTTTGATTTCTGTTTCCGGGGCTGCTAGTAACGACGGCGATTTCCGCGGTGCTGTTTTCGGCGTGAATTCCAAATTCTCTGGCAAAGAACGCTCACTTAGTCTTTTCAAAGCTCACGATAACCTTCGTCATCTTCAGATTCTAGCATCTGGTGTCGACCTACCTCTCGGTGGAACCGGTCGTCCTGATGCCGTTGGGTACGCACATACTCTTAAACGCCGTGTCTCGATGTTTCCTTTTTTACTTCTATCTTAATCTATGCGATCGTGCTATATCGTTTTCTAGTTACATGACTGAGATTGGAGATTTTAGTTTTTTATTTCTTAAATCTCGATTTGAATTTCAATGAGAATTAGGGCTTGTGTAGGGATGAAATCAAGTTTCCATACCGATACCATGATGATAATTGGCATAAGATTCGATTTAGATAAATGGTGAGTACTGTTTGTACTCGAAAAAATGGCATGGTACTTCATCAACCTCATCGGCCTGATTTAATAGAATCAAAGTGTTTTATGTGTGATATTCTGTCTACTGGTTTGACAATTATCTGAAATCTAGACCTTATTTTGCAGGCTTTACTATGCCAAAATTGGAATTGGAACACCACCAAAGGAATATTATGTGCAAGTAGATACAGGAAGTGATATAATGTGGATCAACTGTATACAATGCCGAGAGTGCCCCAAGAGAGGCTATCACGGGGTATTCTTTTCTTGATTTCCTTCTATTTATATTTTTACTGTATCTCCAAATGATGTAGTTCACTAGAATTAGTTATGTTGTATACTTTTTCTTGTTTCTATCAGTTTATTAAAATGTCTCATCTTCTCTCCAAATGCACATTAGCATATTCAAGAAAAACTTGGCGTATAATATATGGACCTTTATGGATGTGAATGCTAACAGCTTTTGACCTACCATACTTCTAACAGCTGGAACTTACACTATACGATCCAGAAGATTCATTCACAGGGAAATTGGTTACATGCTCTCAAGATTTTTGTGCAGAGATCAATGGTGGTGCAGTTACTGGTTGCAAGGCTAATGCATCTTGTCTATATACAGAGACTTATGGTGATGGGAGCTACAGTATTGGTTACTTTGTAATGGATGTTGTCCAGTATGACAGTATCTCAGGTGATTTGGAAACTAAGCTGGCAAATGGAAGTGTCATATTTGGGTATGTTTTCATTGCTATTTATAATGCTTTCAATTCATTATCATTTATTTCATTAGTCTCTCTCTCTCTCTCTCTCTCTCTCTCTCTCTCTCTTAAGTCTTACTTAACTAGCAATGACATCATAGTAATAAGTTAACTATTTAAAGAGGCACAACACCTACACAAAAAAACAGATGAAGTAAAAGACAAGGATATGCAGACTCAGAGTGCTTAATACTTTAAATGAGCTAAGTGAGCTACACAATATATGGTGGCTTGGCTCTTAAGGACATATGAACATAGTGATTTAAACCTCTGTTTGTATCTTACTTAGGATTTGAGTGTTAGGCAGAAAATAAAGGGCATTTTCAGCATATTTGAGTATTTGTTCTTAGTAAGACTCATTTTAAACTTTACCAATCTTCATGGGCTTTTTTACTTGTAAAACCAGCCAATTTCCCACAAGTTTCCATTTTAGGCAACCTTCTAATCAAGGACAAAATGTAATCTACAAAACAAATTATATACTCTCGTGGAGTAGGACAAAAGAGGAGTTCATTTAGCGCATGTACTATTAAGTATAAACCGGTTGAAAGCTCTAGCAAACTACCAAAAACTGAAAATAAGCAACGATTCATTAAACGTGACAACTATATGATTGTATATAATGTCAGGCTAGTATTTGCCTTTTAAGTAGGCTCAACCTAGAAACCAAATATGTAAAGTAAACTAAGATACGGAAAGTAAAATAACCAAATATATAATCTCATTGTATGTAAATGAAGTATAACTAAGTCACCTTTGGTAAATTTTCTTTTTTCTTGAATGGCAAAAAAAAGTAGTTGATTTCCTAAAATGGAAAAACATTGAGAGTAAGTTGCTACTACAACCTGTTATCATTGTCTTTGACTTTCTGATGCATTATATTCTTATATCAAAACTGAAAAGCAGAATACTAATCTTTAGAATTTTTTTTTTTTTTTTTTTTTTTTGAATCAGGTGTGGTGCTAGACAATCTGGGAATCTAGGTTCATCTGAGGATGCACTTGATGGGATTCTTGGATTTGGAAAATCAAATTCATCAATCATTTCACAGTTGGCTTCATCTGGAAAAGTGAAAAAGATGTTTGCTCATTGTCTAGATGGTGACAATGGTGGTGGTATTTTTGCAATTGGTCATGTTGTTCAACCCAAAGTCAACTCAACACCTTTGATCCCAGATCAGTATGTTGTTCCTTTTTCTTTCAGTTAACTACATTTTTGGTCCCTATACTTAGTAATTTTCTTCGGTTTTGATCCAAAAAAAAAAGATTATTTTTTCCCATTTTTGCTCCCTATTTCCAGGTTTCATTTTGGTGTAGTCCTTCACTCTCAGTAATGATGAATAAAGTATCGGTAATGCGTTAAAACAAGAGAAGGAAAAAAGACCAAAAAACCCTTGTATAAGTGAGAGGGACCAAAATCAAAATGAAACCTGGAAATTGGGACTAAAAAAAAAAGTTTCCATTTTGGGCCGAAACTGAAGAAAATTAGTAATCACAGGGACTAAAAAATACAGTTTACTCTTCTTCTTTTGTTCTTTTTTGTGCCTTAAGATTAAATTTTATAAAATGATAGGCCTCATTATGCTGCAAATTTGATGGGAATTGAAGTTGGAAACCAATTTCTAAATATTTCAACAAATACAAATGGTTCTGGGGACAAAAGAAGAACAATAATAGATAGTGGTACAACATTGGCTTATCTTCCTGATGCAATCTACAAGCCCTTGGTCAACGAGGTCAAACTTTTTATACCAATATAAATATCATTTTAGTTACAATAAAAAAATAAAATCCATCGTTTATATATTTTTAATTTCTTTTCTTTTTCTTTAGATAGTCATAGCGCAGCCTGATTTGAAACTACATACCCTTCATGACCAGTATACATGCTTTGAATTCTCCAGAAGGTAATATGTAATTATGTATTAGTTACCTTTTTTTATTTTTATATATTTTTTTTATAAAAGTAGAATGAGTTGTGAACTTTTGATTTTTTATTAAGTGCAGTGTTGATGATGGATTTCCTCCAGTTACATTCTATTTTGAAAATTCACTTTCCTTGAAGGTTTATCCACATGATTACTTATTCGCCTTTGTAAGTATTCAATTGTATTTTTTTTTTTTAAATTTTAAATTTTAATATATCTCAATTCTCATAATTGAATTTTATCCAAATGTTGCAGGAAGATTACTTGTGTTTTGGCTGGCAAAATAATGGTATGGATTCTCTTAGCTCATCAGACACACTTGTACTTGGAGGTAAGTAACCTCTATATTATTATATTTATTTTAAAAAAAAAAATGAAATTTGATTTAATCTTGATTATTAAATTCCATTTCATTTTCTTGTAATGTTTGCAGATTTGGTCCTATCAAATAAGCTTGTGTTATATGATCTTGAAAATCAAACAATTGGATGGACTGAGTATAATTGTGAGTTGTGAATGTGATTTCCCTTTTAATTTTTGCAAAATATACAATTAAAAAAAATACATGGTTTAAAATTATTGTTATTATTATTTTTTTTTTTAATGAATTAATGATTTCAGGTTCTTCAAGCATTAAACTAAGGGATGAAATTACTGGATCAGTGCATTTAGTAGGTCCTCATTCTATATCATCTACTTCAAGTCTTATTCCTCATAGATATTTGATATCACTTTTAGTGATTGCTTTATTTTTACAATTATAAACCTTGATTCCTGAAATACCCCTAAAGGTAGTAGTCATATTATCATATATATACATACAATACTAAAGGATTATTAGGCAACCATAACACACGGATTAATTCCATCAACTTGTCTGGTAGTTTGTCAGCGAACGATAAACTAAAGGGTAATTTTGTAAATAAATTTTTACGATGTGTATCTGATTTCTGCAAAATCCGTAAAGGATTTTTCAGTCTTTTTGCTTTCAATTTCAACTTAAGATTGTATTTTGGACTCTCAGATTGTTTTTACAAGTGGAAGTAATCCAATAATATTGACATGGTTAAAATGATGAGTGGAATTAAAAAAGTGCATTGCAAAAAATATACCTGTGATTCGGCAATTGAAAAGTCATTTATGTTTTTAAAACATCATATTACATCGGAAAATCCAAAAGGGCAAATTTTTCCAACGTCATTACCTGAGATGCACATTAAAATAATATATCATATTATAAAGTTTAAAGTTTATTGAGATACATAAGTTTTTTATTACTCAGCATTAATCATATATAAGCTTTATATGAAAAGGACATCAATGTGGAATCACATCAACATCTAACATCAATTATATACCTATTATTCTAACATTATCAATAATACTTCTAACATCATATCATCATGATATAATAATACGTTCTTTAAATATATACCTATTATTTCTGCCCCAAGATATCTCACATAACACCAATCAGTTATCCCAAATTCATTAGCTGCTACATGACCTTGGGGATTCCTAGCCATGTGGTACGTCAAAAGGGAATGCATCGAAAAAAAATCCATACTAGCAAAGTGGCAAGTAATCAGAAAATGTAAGATCTATAACATCATCATCATCACACATGCAATAACCCTAGCAAAACATTTAGCATAAAAATATCATCTTCTTCAACTTATGCATAAAAACCTAGCATGACAAATAGTATATCATAACATCATCATCTAAACATTTAAACATTAATCCTAGTATGGCAATTAGGCCTACATCAATATATGATATATAATTATATCCTCACATCAAGTAGTACATATAGTATAAACACAAGTCATAAAACAAAAACTTAGTAATACATTTAATTTTCCATTGGATGTGTGCTTAAAAATTCAACTACATACATACTTACCTTAGCAAAAAATCGTAAAAATACTCATCTAATTAATGTAAACCCTAGGATTTGACCATAAAAGTACCTTTAGCATCGTGTAAGTAACAACTAATATGGTACAAAACTATTAGCTTCATAAATTTCTATAACCTTTTTATGCTAATAAACCCTCGTAACCTCAAAAATAATTTTTTTAATGGAAACGACAACATAACCATAAAATACAAAAACCGGTTAGTCGAACCTTGACATTTTATTAAAATATTAAGTCAAATTTGGTCTTCAAGTCATCTATTTTCAACCATGGTTTAATCAACCACGAGTCTTGGCATCCTGTCAGGTTTGATTTCTGTTTAAAGATAATAATATATTTTCTAAACTATATTGTTTAAATAAAAGACAATTTACAAGATAATAATATACAATTATGCAATATGAAATTTAAAAGGTTACATTAAATTTCTTTCACTTGATCCAACTTTTATTGCAATAATTCGGGGTCCATATCAAGTTATGGCAATGTGGGTCCTAATAACCAGGAATTTGGTGGCCAAAATGAGCCTTATGGGCCAACCCCCTAACATTATGTCTCCACTGTCTTATTAATGCTCTATCTTATCGCAATCACACCTCTTCCGAATTGGAACATTATCTTTTGCAAGTTTCAATTTGAATTATGCCTTAAGAAAACAATTATTTAACTATATAAAAATAAAAAAAGTTACCAATAGAAGTAGATAGGATCACATAGGAATAGTCAGTAGTGTAAGCTTGCATCCAAAGTCATGTATATTTAACAAAAATATAGTTATAAAAACCAAAAAATTCCATGCCTAGACATGTTTTTTTATTCGTCTTTTTTTTTCTCTCCCTTTATTCTTGTTTATTTGGAGCAACAATATCAATTATTTTATTTAAACCGAACAAAAATAATACCATCTAAGAAATTATTATATATGAATTTTTTTCATTAGAACAAAACCTCTATGGTATTATATTTACATAAGTTACGTTCTTTTCCTTTTTAACAGATATTTAAAATTAGCAGCTTCAATTTTAGTTTGAATACACCATACAGTATTAAATTTAGGATATCCTCCTCAATGCACTTTGAAAGCTTTTGGCCGTGTTTCGCAAAAGTGGTTGTTAGCTGAAAGCGCAGGTAGTTGGTAGCGGGTAACGTATAACGGGTAGCGTGTAGTGGATAGCTGGTAGCGGAAAGCTGTAACTTTTATTTGTTATATGAGTCATAAGTGTTTGGTAAAAATAGATAGAAGCTTTTGAAATATATAAAATTACATAAAACGACAATTGATTAAAAATAAATAAATATATAAATATATTTTTAAGGATAATTATGGAGCATTTTGTTTAAACTAAAAGTTAAACGCTCGTATTACAAAACAAAGTTTTTGTTTAAACTAGAGCGTTTTATCAAAAACTAAAAGCTAGAAGCTCTCAAACGCTTGCAAAAGCTCTGTGCCAAACACACCCTTTAGCTTAAGAAAAATTAAATTAAAAAAAAAAAGCTTTTGGGATTACAAGTTGAAGAGTTTAATTTAAAATTTAATTCAAATAGCTTTTGGAACTTTTATGCTTAATTTTTTTGTATGCATTTTTATAATTTATAAAATGTAAAGTTAGGAGAATACGTGACCAAATAGTTAAAAAAAAAAAAAAAAAAACAAAACGGGGGGGAAGGGGGGTGGATGAATTAGACCCGAAAAATGATTAGTCCTAAAAAAATCGGATTGAGAAAAAGCCGGTGAGACCACTTGCTACAGAAAAATGGAATTACCATAGAGAATGGAAATATAGAAAAAAAAACGATTACGGTGAAAGATAATTGATTTCAATGTTAGTAGATTAGGGAATTACTAGATAAATGTTTTAGATAATAATTTTACTTCTTTGGTTGTATTAAGCAATGAGATATAAATGAGTTTTTTAATATGTTTATTCATTTTAGATAAAATGTTTTTTATATTAAAATGTATTATGATGTACTTTGTCATAATTTGTCAAAATATACATATATTTTATGTTTATAATTTTTCACTTTAACATTATTTGTTACCAAATAGTTTATGTAACCGTCAATTAATATTTTTTTTATATACATCATGTATTGAAAAATATAGTTTTAGTATAAAAGACGAAGTTGCAGATAGATCGGACATAAAGAACTATAAAAATCACACTATTTAAAAACTATGTATAATATGTCCAATAAAAGATGCGTAAAAAATTAAATTTAATATTTGTAACAACTAAAAAAGATAAATTAAAATAACATAATCATACTATTGAGCCATACGCAATCATTTCCATGTAACAAAATTTTTCATCTTCGTTCATCTTAAAAAATGACCGGGCGTGAAAATGATTTTTGCTAAACATGTCAATCACTTTAATCCGTTGTTTGACATTAATATTTTGCATATGTTTTATAAAATAATTGTATTCTTTAGCTAAACGGGTAGCCTTGGGCAAAATGTTGTGTTTGACCAATTCATTGGTGTAGTCGGTTGACCAACCTGCATTTATAGAATAATTCTATTCTTTGGCTAAACGTATAGTTTTGGTCAAGATGTTGCGTTTGACCATCATATTGGTGTAGTCAGTTGACCGAGCTACACTTATAGAATAATTGTATTATTTGGTTAAGCGGGTAGCCTTGGTCAAGATGTTGCGTTTGACCAACACATTAGTGTAGTCGTTTGATTGAGCTACACTTATAGAATAATTTTATTCTTTTCATGTTCAGTCAATCAACATTTGTTTCATTAACTCTTGAACAAAATGGTCATTGCTTTCGTATGTCTACAGTCATGCATCAGGTAGAACACTATTGTTTCTTTATCAAATTAAATTTTCGGACTGCGCCTAAACAGCCCTTGCTAGTATTGCCATGAATCTATTCCTTCCTCATGTGCTTACCACGGTTGGTTGGTGCTATCAATTCCTTTTTTCTGTGAGTCGTTTCTTAATTCCACATGATGTGAAACAAATGGTTTGTGATGCGTTTTCCCTAACGTCTTCTTTTACGACATTCGTCATTACCTTCCATGTTTTTCTCTATTGTAGATTGCTCTCAAGCTTCTGAATGTTGTTTCCCATTTCCATTGTTGTCTATTCGCTTTTAGCTTGCTTTTCTTGCTTTCCTTGTTTGGTCTGCACTCATCCTTGCTTTCATTTATTTGGTTATCTTTGTCATTTTTGCACTGATTGGTCAAGATTCTTCTTTAGTTCTTATTCCCGTTACCTCGTTTTGCTTTCATTTGGTTGGCTTAGCGGCTTTTTTATCACTGCTTTTCGTTACCGTTATTGTCCACACGAACTGTTTCACAACCACCGAACCATCCTATTCTTGCACTTGCCACATTGCCGCTTTGGCCGGTACCCCTACCACTTCTTTTAGACAGTTGCTTTCTTTTAGCCTTATTATATTGTACTTTTCGTTCTTGTCACCCACTTCACAAAGTTCGTCCTTATTTCCTTTGACTGTAGGTATTTTGATTTTTTTCAAGGATGCAAAGTTATCACAACCGCTATTTATGCTCTTGTTTTGGTCTTGCTTTGTTTGCTCCATTCTTTCTTTGTCGGTATAATCTCGACCCCCGATATTGTATGGAACTTGACTAAACCATGGATGGTTGACGCTATGACCCTGAACTTATGCATTGTTGTTCTTCCAAAAATCACATCGTATGGAGATGATGTGTGATAATCACAAACCTGACTGGTTTGGTGTCATTCTTGCCATTGTTATAATCTACTAGGGTAAGTTGTAACATGATTACTCCTTCCAGTCGGACATTATGCCTGGCGAAACTGATTAAATGAATTTCATGTGGATGCCTGGCGAAACTGATTAAATGAATTTCATGTGGCTCTATCTTCTTTTGGACATGATGTGGGTGTTGCTCTAAGATGCTCTTTGTAAGGTTCGAAGTAAGTAAGCTATCAATTCTCCGCCTCTTTTTTTAAGATTGTCGACGTGCACAATTTTTTTTTTCCTTTTCTCCTATTTTATTTCTTAAAAATAGAGATGTGTTTTGATGGAGAATGAAATGATTTATTTCTCAATTCCTTATTATGCGTATTAACCAAATATGAGAAAAGAATAAATTCATTTTCTCAACTTTCAATTCTCTGTACCAAACACCATCTAAATTCTTTTTTTTTTCTTTTTATTAAACTTAAATGTATCATTTTTAATAAATCTTAATCTATCATTTTCAGTGTTAATCACATTTTATTAACGAAAAATTCAAAATCGAAAAATATAAAAAACAAACAAAAAAACTCGAAAACCGAAACAAAAAAGGTGCACGGAAAGACCATAAGACCATATTGAAAAAGACTGAGACCAATCCAAAAAATAAAAGAACCGAAAAATACTGATCTGAAAAAAGAACGGACAAAAAAAAAACCAATCTGAGGCCGATCCAAAAGAACCACTATAATTTGGGTATTTTATAGTTTTATCTTGATTGTTTCTCGTTTTTTTCAATTCTTTTGTTGACCTTTTTTCTGTTTGGACTAACACAAACAAAAGTTACTAGCTTATAGAGTTCAAATATCAACCTCTAACTTTTAAAATCTTGTTATCATTATCTATTATTATCAATTAGTTTCTATTCCTTTAGGTTGGAGGGATTAACCCTCGCCTCCAGCTCGCCAAGACATACCACAAACTTGCCAAGACCAGCCTCTAACCTTCGCTAGGTGCGTAACATTGAGCTCGCTACCCCGTTAGTGAGAGGAAAGAGAAAAAGAAAAAGAGAATAAGGCATGTTATTAGTCCTATTTCATTTGAGTTTTTTTTTCCATAAAATATAAATGTATATGTTTTTATGATAAAAACTTAAATGACGGGTAAAACTATGATGTTGCAAGCAAGGTGCTAAACATGTTATCCCTCTCCATAGCCTTAAAATACAACTATTTAGCACAATTTTGAAATCTATTATTTAGCATATTTTTTCCTAAGTAAGATAAAAATAAAAATAAAAGCAAAAATAAAAGTCGAGTGAAGCGTTTTAAAATACTTTATAATAAAATTTTGAAATAAATAATCTTATCATATGTTAGATAATATATATTATATAACATGTAATAAAAAAAAACATTCGACTAACCACACAAATAAATACTATAAATATAAATATAAATAGTAATAAAGTAGAGCAGTAACACTGCAATGGCAGTAACGTGATAAATCATGATCGGCAGAGCCCAAAAGGCCGTGTTTGGATGATGAAGCAGGCTGCCCCCACTTGTGAAAATTGCAATTATTATAATAATTCATCCACGAGATTTGTAGAAAAAAGGAAAACCCCTCAAAGATTCGTCTTCGATTTTAGAGAGAGAGAAAAAGAAAGAAACCGCTAGATCATCAGATTGAATTATTCTTCATCGGTAAAGAATCAAGTCATTCCATCTGAATCTGCTGCGCGATTTCTCCAGGGTTTCTCATCTGGTGAATTACGCATGTATGGTTACGAATGCCTTCCTTCTCACTTATCTATTTGAAATTTCAACAATTTTAATTTAGGGTTCTTTTTTCTGGCGATTTCGTGTGAGTTTTTATTTTTATTTTCAAGTACTTGAACGAATCCGGTAATTGTGCGAGGTCTGGGAATTATCAAAACTTCAAATTCATAACGTTTTTCTGTTATTGTGAATCTGTGATGTTATTTCCGTAGATTCATGTGGTTGTTAGTCACAGTAGAAACGTTTTGATATCGAAGATAAATTAATCTACAATCGGTGAGAGTATACAGAGACATGTTTTTTTTTGGTGGATCTTCTCCATCATTTTAACAATTCGATGCTTTTTCCTTGTTTGTTTTCTTTTTGTCTTACCTTATCTGTTCCAAGTGATGTTTATTCGTGTGGTGATACTGAATTTAGTAGGTGTTTGGGAGTGCTTTTGAAACAAATCATTTGCTTACCTTATCTGTCTTCCACTCCAATGATTTCCATCTCTACATTCAGCATTTTTTTTTGTGTTTCATAGACTTTAAAAGGTGTAAATTTTCGGTGGTTCTCTTAGAAGAAGAAGCTAACTGCATCTTTCTTATCAAAGAAGAGAGAACTTCATGGAGTTGAAAGCTCCAAGAAAATATACTAAAGAGTTATTGGCTGTTAATGCAGGGATTACAGGATGCCTGATAATGATGTTGAGGGAATCGATTACATGGCAGATGAGGTGGACATTTTGGATTTTGTGATGGATGATGATGAAGTCAATGGTGATGAAGCTCGATTTGCTGATGATAATGAAATGGTTAGTTTGCCTAAAATGTCATAATTTAATTTGGTTACATTTTCTCTACAAACTTAGGCCAAAAATGAAAAGAGTCTAAAGCTACACGCATTAAACAATTACTCATTTTAACCTTTTATCTACCCAATCAAGCATCAAATGCTTCCTTCAGAAATTAACTTTTGTAACTTCTAAAGGTGACAGATACATCTTCAGCTCAAGCAAGAAGAGGCAAAGACATTCAAGGCATTCCATGGGAAAGATTGAATATAACAAGAGAAAGTTACAGACAAACAAGACTTGAACAATACAGAAACTATGAAAACATTCCATTATCAGGTGATGCTGTTGATAAGGTACATCTTTCAAAAATCAAAACCCTCTTTACCCTTTTCTTCTCCTTTCCTTCTTGTTTATCATGGAAGCTTTGTTTGTATGTATAGAAATGTAAACAGAAGCAAAAAGGTGGCAACTACTATGAATTTTTCCATAACACCAGAATAGTGAAGCCTACAATTCTTCACTTTCAGGTATAAAATAAAACTATTATTTTTTCTATTTCTTTTGACATAATAAGATATGGGAATTTAATTGATTATTAATATATTATTTGCAGCTAAGGAATCTGGTGTGGGCTAACTCAAAACATGATGTGTATCTCATGTCTAACTACTCAATTATGCATTGGTCATCATTATCTTACAATTTAACTGAAATTCTTAATTTCTCTGGCCATGTAGCACCCACTGAGGTAATTTTTATTAATTTCTAAAAACAATAAAACATTGTGCTTTCAAAGTACAATGATATTTCTTGTGTTTAATTATGAAATTTTATTTTCTGAATATGTAGAAACATGCTGGAAGTTTGTTGGAAGGTTTTACACAAACTCAAATTAGTACACTTTCAGTCAAAGATGATTTTCTTGTTGCTGGAGGCTTTCAAGGAGAGCTTGCTTGTAAGGTACACATATTTAATATATTTTTTTTTTATTCAAAGGAGATTTTTCTTTTTATATTACAATTATTCATTTTTGTGATTAAATTGTACAGAGGTTGGATAAACAAGGTGTAAGTTTCTGCACTAGAACAACATACGATGACAATGCAATAACAAATGCTGTTGAGATATATGACAGCTTAAGGTATAAGTTAAAATAACAACATAATAATAATTTACTCTTTTTTACCAATATAGACAATATGTAACATTTTACTATTATGAGTTTTTTAAATATAAGAATTTTGATATTGATATTGATTTTGTAGTGGTGGAAAGCATTTTATGGCATCAAATAATGATGGTGGTGTGAGAGAATACGATATGGAGAGATTTCAACTTATGAATCACTTTCGTTTTCCTTGGCCAGTCAACGTGAGTTTCTTATAAAAATAATACTTTTTAATTTTTTTTTTTTTATAATTTTTTTTTTTTTTTGGATGAAGCATTCTTCGCTAAGCCCGGATCGCAAACTTATAGCTGTGGTTGGAGATCATCTTGATGCACTTGTTGTAGACTCAACAAATGGAAAAGTAAGATATAATAATAATTTGACAAAATTGCAAAAATGGTCCCTGTGGTTGTCAAATTTCTGCAGTTTTAGTCCAAAACGAAATGTTGGTGCACCACTGGTCCAATTTTAAATACCTTGTGTGGTTTTGGTCCCTATGGTTGTATTTTCTTATGTTTTTGGTCCACATCCCACCTAAAATGACTAATATGCCCCTTAAATAATTATATTTTAAATTATTTTATTTATTTTTTATTCTTATAATAAAATAAAAAACAAAAACAAAATAAACCCACCACTCTCTCTCTCTCTCTCTCATCGGACCACCCATTCCAATTAAGTCACACCCCACCACACCCTAAAATAAGACCACCATCACCACCACTCCGACGGCGACTCTGTTACCCTAGCTCCGGTGGCGGCTTCCATTGCGAGATCCACAACAAGATACATGATGCGACGGCGAGACATCTAGATGTCATTAACAAACTTAGGCTCGAACAACTGGAATCGCAAAATCAAGTGAAAGATTCAACTGAAGAACCCTAAATTCGCCGTCATCGACCACCCGGAACAACTGGACCATCACCACCATCGAACATCGTCTCGTTCCCCACGGTTGCTCGATTTCTACACCATTTTTTGATTTTAGCTCGAATTAGGAGGGCAATTTCAATCTCAGATCCTTGAAATTGACTTCGTATCCTCTTATCCTCATCTTGTTCGAAAGAAGTAGAAGTTGATCTGGGAGAAGGTGGTCGGGGAAGTAGAACCTTGGCCCTCAACTCTCTTTTGCTCTGATTGCGTCGCCACCATCAACCTCACTTGTTCCCTTCAAGCTACCTTTTGCAACATCGGCCATTCGATAACAAAATCGACATCAATCCACATTTCAACGCATAGAACAATTTTGTGGTTCAAGACCGCCTCTCGAGGAAGATGGATCTGTGGTTCAACATCCACCATTTTCTTTAAATCCGTCGATTTTTCGACGTTTTGGTTTGATTTTTCAGGTGAATGGTGGTGGCGAATGGTTATCAGGTTAGGGAAGGAAAGGTGATGGTAGGGGAGATGGAGGTGGTCAGGCAGTCGGCAGCGAACGGTGGTGACGAATGGAGATAATGGCAGGGAGGAGTGAGAAAGATTGATTGTGTGTGTTCTTAAGGGGATAGTGGAGAACAAGGATGGTAGCAGGTGGATGGTGGTGGTAAACAGCGATGATGAAAGGCGGATGGTGGTAGTGAACGAAAATGGTAGTAGGCGGATCGTGGTGGTAAATGATAATGGTGGGATATGTTGGATGTTCTTGAGAGGGTAGCATCTGGAGGGTGTTCTTAAGAGGGAGAGAGAGAGAGAGAGAGAGAGAGAGAGAGAGAGAGAGAGAGAGAGAGAGAGAGAGAGAGAGAGAGAGAGAGAGAGAGAGAGAGAGAGAGAGAGAGAGAGAGAGAGAGAGAGAGAGAGAGAGAGAGAGAGAGAGAGAGAGAGAGAGAGAGAGAGAGAGAGAGAGAGAGAGACTTTTAATAATTAAAAACAATAATATAAATATAAAAAATAAAAAATACAAATATGAAGGGCATAATAGTCATTTTAAGTGTACAGGGACCAAAAACACTAAAAAGATCCAGTTTTGGACCAATCGTGCACCAACATTTCGTTTTGGACCAAAACTGCATAAATTTGACAACTACAGGGACCATTTTTGCAATTTTGTCTAATAATTTATATTCTTCAAAGTATAATAATGGGTTGATAAGAAAAATATTAGAAAATAAAAATTAATTTTGTTTTTACTTTTTAGACAGTGGGATCGGTGGAGGGACACCTGGACTACTCATTTGCATCCGCGTGGCATCCAGATGGAAGAGTATTTGCAACAGGAAACCAAGACAAAACATGCAGAGTGTGGGACCTACGAAACCTATCAAACCCGGTTTCGGTTCTCAAGGGGAATATGGGGGCAGTCCGGTCAGTTCGGTTCTCATCAAACGGGCAGTTTTTGGTGGTGGCTGAACCGGCTGATTTTGTTCATGTTTATGACACCAATTTAAACTATGAAAAACGACAAGAAATTGATTTTTTTGGGGAGATTTCGGGGGTGTCGTTGAGCCCGGATGATGAATCCCTTTATATTGGAGTGTGGGACCGGACTTATGCCAGTTTGTTACAGTATAACAAACGCCATAACTATGGTTACCTTGATTCCTTTGTGTAGTAAGTAGTGTGTGTAGGGAGGGGGTACTAGTCTAGTTGATGCTTAATAATGTTTTTTTTTTTTTTTTTAAATGAGTTTTGGTTTGGTTTATTTTGTTGTTTTGGGACTTGGGGTGGTATGTAAAACTCTTTCAAGAAAATGTATAGAAGCTATTTTGAAAATATGTTTTGGTGGATTGTTGGAATGAATGAATGGTAATATGTTCTAAGGAAAGTTGATAAATCTTAATCAACTAGGAAGATTCCCCGCTTTGTGGGATTTGACCTCCCAAAATAAATGGAAAAAACAGAAATATTTTATTGAGTTACGTTTAACTGATTACATTAAATCGGGTTTTTAGTCTCAATCCTTTGCAGAAGATTCTTCAGTTGACCTTCAACATTTGAATATTGCAATCTTCTTACACATTCTTCAATAGCATAGGTATTTACTCTTATTCAGATGTTACATTCCATTAAAAAAAAATCTTTCATCACCCTTGTATCTTTTGGGTTTCTTCTAAAGGATTATATGTATTGTGTGATCACATTTGGGTTTTCTGTTCTTTAAACCATTTATTCCCTAACATGTCAATAAAACATGTTAGTAATTTACCAAAGGGTACTAAAAATGGAAATAAACAGCAACGATCCAAAAAAAATCCTTGTTTATCAAGAAAACAAAAAGAACCGACACACTCAAAAGGAACAACTTACAATTTAAATGTTATTAAAAATGTCCCAAAAGCGTTATAATTTAAAGTTTATGTTTAAACAGATCCTTAAAATTCCACACTAATATTTGACATTGATAACATATACACATAACGTAAGTCTATAGTCCAAATTAATTTACACTAATAGTGCCCAGTAGACTACTTCTTAGGGTGTAAACACCCTTTTGCGCTCTTTAATGTACATGATATTGCACCTCAATGCACAATTCGACACTTAATGTTCCTTGTATACATGTCCTTTTACTTAACTTAAACATATTCATAAACACAAAGTGTATCCATGCATATTTTGCTATTTTGTCTACTGGAAATAGAAATTTAAAATATCACATGTTTTGTTGAAAATTTCAGCAAAAAACTCTTAAATTTAGTCAATCTTTTGCCTTGGGCACCTGCAATGCAATATTTGTAAGATTTTCATAAAAAATCCATTCATTGCATAAATTAGTAAAATCATCAAAAGCATATCTCCTATAAAATAAATTGGCAATAAAGATTAAAGATGCTTTGTTGGGACACACACTATATATAACTCCTAATCCACCGAATCACTCTATGTAAAAGAAAAACTTAGATATTTATTGAATAAGGGTAATTTCCGTATTTTCTATATAAATCAAAGATTGTGTAAACGATGAGTGACTAACCAGCCGGTAAAACCAAATGCACATTCACCAATACACATGTGTGTAATTATTGTAGCTTCCTTAGATGCTTTTGTGTTATGATGTGCATCATATATATGAATAGATAACAGTTTCCTGTAGCATCATATTGGATCTGAACATGACAGAAAACATATGGAAATATATATGAAAAAAATGTTCATTGTTATAATAATAATAATAATAATAATAATACCTCTCCAGCAAAATGGTGAACTTTGAAAGCTTGTTTTGCAACACTAAAGCAAGAATTAGAACTCAGTTGAAGTTTAATTTTATTAGTAAATCTCACACCAGTGGCTTTGGAAGAATTTGAACCATCTTCAAACATGGATATTAGTCCCATAGGCTTCTTCCATGTTTCATACATTTTTATAGGAATATCATAAAATTTATACCTCCAGATCCATTTCTTCAGCATAAATAAATGTAGGCAACTTCTTGAACAACTTTTTTTTGTCATTGACTTAACCAAAGTAACAGTAAATTATAAATCAAAGAATGTCAGGTGCGTTTGTTAAACAAATCAACAATTACCGGTGCCTTTGAGTTGTGTTCTAATTGAAGAGGCAGACTGCAAAGAAAAGATAACTTATTAAAGGTAAAGAAAGGGTAAGGAGGTACGTGGCTGAGGTTCTATTTGCTTATTCGAGACTGCTCTAGAAATTGCTGCTTCATATGACTCTCCAAATGCATCCCAAAACGGATTATGTTGCAATCTGTGTATAATTAGGAAGATTTGGTTGATGTTTAGATAGGTAATCAAGACCTGAAGGTAAAAAGCTTATAGAAAAAGGCACTTACTGTGAACTGTGCTTTTAGGGGTTGTTAAGGTTAACAAATCGGCTTCATGTAGAAGAAACCAACGTTCGTTGCACATCTGAGACAACACACATAGGATTCCATCTGCACCATCTTTATCACCATAACTGTCAGGACCTAAAGTGGAAAAAAAAATAAGAATAAAGCACTAATATTTAGATCAAATGAAAAATTGAACTCAAGATAATGAAAAAAAGAGGATGTTGTAATCTATCATTTAAAAATTGCATCAAGAATTGTATGCATAGGATTGAGTTCCATTCACTTCTGTCGATGCCTTCTTTTCTTCTCTCTCTCTTCTCCTTTCACTTTAGTACCAAATGAAGTTGAAGGTAGCACAACAACGATACAATAAACAAACATCAACCCATTAATAGTAGAAATCCAACAATACCCAGTAAAAAACCCTAAAAAAACCTAAAAGAAGATAGTATATACCCACCGTCGATTGTTCCCCGATTTTTTTGTAGATATTTTCTGGAATTCGAGGGCTTGTGGAAATATCATCAAATAGAAGATGGATTAAGCAACAATGATTAGGTAGATGAGGTAATTGACATAAACATTTGTAGATCGATTGGGGGAGAACACGTATCAATTGCATTTGTGGACACGTGTCTAAGATATGGAAAACAGAAGAGACACACCTGCATCTGTGTACATCTTATACCTTCCCTTCTGCCCCTATTCTTGCTCCCTAATCTACGAATTTTTTTTTAAAAAAAATCACACTCATATAACTGCAGATGAGGAAAATAGGAAAAGAGAAAAACTCAATTGGTAGGCAAGAGAAGAGCATAGAGAAGGAGCCGAAGAAACACTCATAAAATTTGGGTGATTTGGGGATGGTGGCGGTGTAGAAGAATCTGACTATAAGCTGATTTACCTAGAGCTGAACCTCTGGATCGACGACCGGTGAAGATGGCCGCTGACATCCATCTCGCTAAAAAGCCATACTTGGGAACCCAAACCGGTGGTATGGGACAGAACCCTTCCATTCCTAACTCTAAATAACAACACCACCGCCACTGTCGTTTGCTGATTGCTTCGTTCTCTCGTTTCCGTCCTGGAGCCGACAAATTAGAAGGGTGGAGAAGGTGGTCCGAAGTTTCTTGAGGCAGAAGCCGGTGGAGGATTAAACCAAGGTGGAAGCGGGAGGATGAAACGACACCTTCCTGAAGTCGAAGCAAATGAAAGAAGCAGACGATGAAGATCGAGAAGGTGGAAGAGATGTAGGACACCAAGCGGTTTAGAGAAGATACGAAGAACACGTAGATGGCACAGGGCACACTTGTAATCCACTATAGAAATAAATAATTGGATAAATATATAATAATCCAAAGGAAAATAAAAAAACAAAAAAACCCACCAATAGTTTTGGTCCAATAAGAAGCAAGTACTATTCATGGTGTACTTGTAAATTAGTATATATATAAATTTGGTTCTAGCAAATTATATAAAAGCCGCTATGTTTAGGTCTATTTTGTGGTTTGACTAAGATAGACTACTTTCACCACTGCAATGGCAATTGTAACCGGCTAAAGTGGTTAAAATAGAAAAACAAATTTTATTGTCGGTAAATTTTAATAGTAAAAACTAACACTAAAAATTTCACTAAAACCATTAGATTTGATAAAAAAAAAATTATTATGATATTTTAAAAATGTTATAGTAGGTCAAAGTTTCACCCTGGGTGACCTTTATTAACGAAGCTGAAATATTATTGTAAGAAATTTCTCTATAGTTTCAATTGGCCTTCTATTTGAATACAATTATTAATTATTTTTTAATTTTTTTTTAGATGATTGGTATGAGAAATGTGGAAATTCAAAAATTATTATTAGTTTTGTATGTTGAATATCAAATGATTACTTACATATAGTTCTTTATTTTAAACTTATTACATATAGATTATTAGTTCCGTTCTATATCGTAATCTCGGATGCGATGAACTCGCGTAGTCCGTCATCAACACGCTCGGAACCTACACCCGAATCTGAACCTGATCCTGACCCAGACCCTGAACCTCCTGCTCCGTAACGTGTCACTACCATTCTGAAACAAAACACATAATCGTCAGGGTCATACATAATCTCGAGAGGTCTCATACACTCTACAAGTTCCCTGGTTCCATCTCAGCCCTCCTTGACTCGAGTACGGATCCTTGTTTTCAGTAGTACGGGCCCATGCTACCTTCAACATCTATCCGTACTTTCCTCAAGGATTGCCTTGACTTCACCGATTACCTTCTACTACTGCTCGCTGCACTAATCTCATCTTAGGTTTACCCTAGGGTAACTCTCTGACCTACTCTCCGTCATTAGTTGCATAAGAAATCTCTACTACCTTTACCTAACTAGCTCGCGAATACCGTTACATATCACTAAGACCAGATAATTCATCGAATGAGAGGTCCTACTCTACAACGGTTGGACTCAGACAAGAGCTACGAAATAGGGCTAGACCTAACCTTCTGAAATTATTTAGTTCGCACAATATGTAACTTAACGTATTCGTTTACTAATTAGTTAAAGATAACTAGAACTCCTAAAAGCACAGAGCAAGCAACATTCGGGCATTGAGTAACCAAACCAAGCATATCCTATTCAGGCCATCATATCACTGACTAATCAGTTCTAGCATGTAATTCAATAAGTACATAGCAGGCACATAAGGCATCTTCCTAGATCATTAGCCCTAATCTAGCATGCAGTTCTCATACAATAGGCATATAAGGCATCATTCCTAGATCATCAGCCCTAATATAGCATGCATTCTCATAATCATATCATATATCATAACAAACATGTATGGGTATCTTGGGGAAAACTTACTTGAGCTCGGCCGATTGCACGCATCACACACCTTGTTCTTTCTCAAAACTCTTTATTTTAAATTTTAGAAAAACTATTTTCTTGTAAAAATCTTTCAAACCCTCGATTTGAGTCCAGACACCCCCGAATGTGTGTTTGAATCCCTCAAACTAAGGCTCTGATACCAACTTGTAACATCCCAAAATTTAAGACCAAAAATTTCATTTTTGATATAACAATTAATAAAACAATTTATATAAAGCATCATCAAGTTATCTCATTTCATAAAAACCATAGATCATATTGTAGCACCTGGTTCTTGGTACGTATCCTCTTGTTGTATACCTTGCATTTTGGCCTTGGACTCGGCGAGTTGAAGGTCCAACTCGCCGAGTAGAAGCGAGAAAAGACACATGACTTAAACGGTGAACTCGGCGAGTCAGGTCCCGGACTCGGCGAGTAGACCCTGTTTGGGCAAAAACCCTAATTCAAGGGTTTGCACCATATTTAAACACTCTAACTCGGCCTCCCTTGTCCCTAACACTTCTAAAGAGCTGTAGAGCGAGACCCTAGCCCCCATATTGTTCTTGTGAGTGATTTTTGGCTTTGTGAAGGAAGTTTGGAGCTTAGAAGAAGAAGGAGGAGGTTGAAGAGTGCAAGGAGGGGAAGTAGATCCGAAATCTGCACTGTGAGAAGCTTCCATTCAGGTAGAAAAGTTCCTACCTTGATCACTAGTTCATTAGATCCCCTTTTGTCCCTAATTGGTGGTTTTCAAGACCTAAAACCTCAAACTCCATGTGTTTATGCTCTATGTTCTGAAAGGACTTCAGATCTAGACCTTATGGACATCTTAGTAGTGTAAAGTCTTTGTGGTTGAAGTGATTGAGGTCCCTATGGAGAGTATGACCTCATAAAGAGCTTGGAATTGCTTTTTGGAGCTCATAGGACCATGCATGCACGTAAAGTTTGCAACTTTACGTGATAAGCATGCCCTAGGAGCTTAGATCTATGGTTTGGAACCGTTGCATGTCTCAGATTTGGTCTGTATGGGAGGAGAGTTGAAGGGCAGATCCCACGAATGGCGTCAAATGATGCGACCTTGCTCTTGTTCTATCCACCTGGTGTTCTCCGACGCTCACTTATCACTGCAAGATCACAAGGAACAAAGGCCTTCAGCCGCTTTCCGGGAGGGGCTCCCGGAAGAACGCTCCGACGGTCAAGTTAGAGGTTGTTTAGGGTATGTGTATATTCTCTGGTAGGGATCCAGAGAACTTACCTCGTAGGTCTGAGAGTGCACCCTTTTATACCTAGCTCCCTTGCCTGATCCGTACCAGACAAGATCGCTTTTTCAGGAGACTGGATCAGGGGCCCTGATTGAAGATTCATGCGCCTTTAACCATTAGGGCGCTCTTATTGACTCTGACGGTAATGCCTGTCTCCTGACCGTTTCTTTTGTCTTGGAGCTAGGAGCGTCTCTAGGTGGGCGCGAGCCTTTTGCCTGTGCGTTCCGCTCCCAAGGATACCAGCGGCCGCTAAGCCTACTGGGTCGGGTCCGGTTGGCGTGCGCGAGCCTTTCGTCTTTTCCTTCCACTCCCGGGAGCCCTAGCGGACCCTAAACCTGCTGGGCTAGGTTCGGCTGGCGTGTCCGGCTCGTGCTTCTGCCGTGCTGCCCTAGCCACGTCATCAGCTAGTATGATAGAATTGTTTATACTCGTTGTCTGTGTGATACTTGTTGTTGGATTAGTGTCTAAGTCCATAACTATTTTGGTATGTACTTGACCCGATGGTGCATGGTCCTTTTGGGTTGCCTTCACCAAAGCAACTTGATTGGAGAAATAAATAGAGAGAGAGGTTATTATGATTTATTAATATGTTATAAGAATAATATATTAAAGGAGAAATCATATTTGTTTAATTAATATTGGTCAATAATTAATTAAGAATTAATTTTGTGATCAAATGTAATTAATTAAACTAGAGGGGATGAATTGTAATTATGTGATAGTTACAAAATAGGGTAAGGATTATCCTAAGGATAGGTTGGACGAATTTGAGGTGATAAGGCCTTAGAATTCGACCATAATAAGGATTCAAGGCTTATCTTATGGGTTGCTTGGTGGGCAAGCAACTAGATAAGGATAAGGACTGAAACCCTATCTCTACACCTATATATAAACACCCCTTTGGCTCATAATTCGTCCAGACCTTCCCAAGGCTTCTTAGGGACGAATTCTTATACCTCTCCTCTCTCTTTATATCTTTTCCATTTGCTCTTGGTGTTTATAAGCCATCAGAGGAGTGACACTTGTGACTCTCAGCTTTCTATAACCAATTAAAGGAGAATTGGGATTGTTATTACTACATAACAATCAAGGTAACATCTTAAACCTAATTATATGTTAATATCGATTCCCATATGCTAGAATTAGGGTTTATAGCCTTGGATAACTTGCATGTACAATAGAGAAACCTAGATCCAAGCATTAGGGTTTGTATGAGCACATAGGATGTCTTATGACCAAAACCCATCAGTGGTATCAGAGCCTAGACTGATTTCTATTGTATTGATGCTTGATATGTATGAAAAATTCGATTTTTTGGTTTCTGGAGGCTGGACTCGCCGAGTCCATAGCTGAACTCGCCGAGTCCATGCAGACTCGACGAGTCCAAGCTTGACTCGACGAGTCAACTCGTCAGATGGAGCATATCTCGGGATTTCTTGCTGTTTTTGCTTTGGGATAGTTACCTTATCACATTAGATCAATATAAATCCGATTTTATGATATATTTGACTATATTCTTGATCTAATTTAAGATATTTATAAATTAATAAAATATTTGTTTTCTTATGTGATAATTGATTAATTATTTTGATTAAATTGATAAATTGTTTTGCAAGAAATCATTAAATAAATCAAATATGGATAATTATGTGATTAAATGTTAATTTTAGATTATTTGTTATTTGATCCTTGTGTTATGAAATGTTTCATATTTTCCCCCTTAGGTTTTATAGTTTAAATTTGAACCCAATAGTTTTGTTGTTTTGAAATTTAAATAGTTAAAACCCTAATGTTTTGAAAAAGGTTTCAAAACTTGCCCTCAAGTTTTGGAATTTAAAAGTTGATTAAAAGTTTAATTAGGAATGTTAAATTCTAAAATCCTAATATTGTTTTGAAAAAGTTCAAATCACACCCTTATGGTTTTATTAATTAATTAAGGTGTATAATTAAAGGAAGTTTAATAAATCCATAAAAGTTTTGGTTTACAATTTAATTGAATTAAAGGTATAATTATTAAATTTGACCACCTAGTATTTTAAAAGTGTAAAATATACCCTATACTATATATAACATTAAAAGTCTAACATTATATATATGTATAAGTAAAAGTCAGTCTTACCGTTAGTAGGTCTCATTCACGAAGCTAGTCTATAAGGGGTGTTTAAGGAAATTGCCTATAAAATGGCGAATGAATGGGTATCCACTCTTACCCACCGCACTCTTGACTAGTGGAGCGTCGTTAGCCGAACGGGTAGGATGGGACAAAACCTTCCATTATAAGTATAATGAAGTATAAAAGTAACTAAATGTTTTCATAAAATTCCCAATCTTAGTTACTTAGGCAAAAGTGAATTGATGCAATTCCATGAAATTACACTATGTGCCCTTGCGAAGACGTTAGTGGAGCGTGTGTGGTTTACCGGCACACTAAATGGTTCTAAGCAAAGGTGGCAAAGGGTGACTCAATGTTTGTCATAGTTCGGTGGAGCATGTGTGGTTTACCGGCACATCGAATAGGTGACTGTAACATGTGAGGGCACCATGTAGTTTGCATGGTTATTCACACCCGCTTTGTGATCCTCGGCATCCCAGTCACAAACAAGAGGGGCATATCGAGATTTAAACATGCCATTGAAATGTTCAATGAATCTCAAAGGATCTAGGAGTTTTCATAGATTTAAAACTTAAATTTCTTTTTCGTTTTTCATGGTGGAAATTAGTGAATCGTCATTCACTTACCTTCAAATGTTCTGCAATTAGGGTTACGGCATCCCTCTCCCGAGTTGTAGAATATTGTGTTGGGTCCTAGCCTTAGTATCTCATTTGGGTGATTTACTAAGGACTCATTCAATCAACTAACTTGAATTCGTTTTCTCCCGTATTGTAGACGTCAAAGATTGACAACTATGGTTTTCCCAAATCCCGTGGAACAAGCATTCCACATGAAGATGATATTCCACAATTCGATCGAGGAACAAGAGATCATACTTCACTTCCTCCTCCTCCTCAAATTATTCTCCCTAACCCACAAGTTCAAAGGCTTGAAAAGTTCAAGATCACTCAAGCCCTTTTGGCAAGTAAACATAAGGAAGGAAAGTCGGTGTATGCATACGTCCTAGGGATGAAGTCACACATTGATAGGTTAAGAATGTTGGGATCCATTGTCTGTGAGGAAATGGCTGTTGATTGGGTTCTTCAGTCACTTCCTAACTCATATAGTGAGTTCGTAAGAGAGTACTATATGATGAACCGCGACGTGACCCTTATAGATCTCACCTATATGCTTATTGCTGCTGAATCAACAATGGTTTGGCGCAATAAAAAAGCAAAGTTGATTGGTGAATCTGTCTTCAAGACCTCTATGGATATAGACAATGGCAACGAAATACATGCTATGATCGAAAAGTTTGATCATAAGAGAAAGACAATGTCTGAAGTAGTTCCATGTCCTGTCCCAAGAGAGTCAATCTGCTTTTATTGCCAACAGAAAGGGCATTGGAGACGTAGCTGCCCTATTTACCTAAGAGATCTAAGAGATGGGAGAGTCGAAACGTATGGCTCTAATATAGGTAAAATCCATTAACTAACTCTTTTAAGCTTCTATTCTAGATTCTTAATACATAATGTGATAAGATTACAATTGATGTTTTGTAAGATCGAAGAAAAGAAAGGAAGCTTAATGGAAGAAGTGAGCAAAATCTAACCATGAAGGAATGGATTTCGATCGCATTTCTCAAAGATTAGATTCTTGAGCTACTACTTAGAGTTAGAATTAGATTGCTAAGAAAGATGTATTAGCATAGTTTTTCAATGAATTGCATTGTAAGGACAAAAAAAAAATTTCCGCAATAAAATAAATTTTGATTTTATATTATTTATTTATCCTTGCAATGGCGTATATGAAAAATTGATGTTTGGATGTTTCTATTATTAGCAATAATGGATTTGGTTCTTATTATGTTATTTATGGAAAGTCGAGAATTTACCAAATAGGGAGAGTTTCTCATCGCCCAAGTTTCAATTGGACAGAAACTTGGAATCATGCAACTTGGTTGCACGATGAATGAGAAATTTCATATTTGGAAATTAGACTAATTCATTGACAAAGTGTCAAGTGAAGGACTAGGAGATCGAGTACACAAAGTTGTGTGTTTATCAAGTCCACCATAAGAGTAACAAAGATATTTGTCATGATTTACTAAAGGTTTAGTAAATGTGATTATATTTATAAGATTAAGTGTAATTCGAAATTGATTAAAAAGGTTTAAATCAATAGTAGAACGAATAAGAAGAATCGAGTAGGCAGAAAGATAAAAGTTTCTCCATTCTAAGAAGAAGGGAGAGTACCTTTTATGCTTTATGATGGGTCTTAACGATTAAGAACCATATCTCAATTGATCCTCTAAGTGAGTCTTAGTACAATTGTATGTCTAAGAAGAGGAATCAAGAATTGAAGAAATGATTAAATCAAGAAGTCAATCATACTTCGTTCCAAAAACAAGTCTTAGAGTTAAGATTGTGAAATTGAGTGATAAGTATTAAGAAGGTTTATAACATTCATCAAATGTGGAAAGTTGTGATGTCTTGGATAAGACAAAGACCAACTAGAACCAATTTATGAAGAGTCTTGATAAAAGCTACACTAACTCTTGAATATTTGTTTGTCAAGAAATGTTTATTGACAAAAGGATCTTATATGTCAAGGAGTCAGTGGGAGTCTTAATGGTCTTGAAAAGTTTCAAGAACAAATCAAATAAGCCTTATCAATCATCACTAGCACACGAGTTGAGGTTTACAACCTATCGTGTTGACATCATTTTGTTTCTATGCCGTTCCAATTGAGTTAATTATGCATATGAGTTCTATGAGTTCTCATTTGAATGAATAAAAGGCAAGGACCTTGATCAATGGAAAGTACATTGATAAGAAAACGTGAGTTGCTTAACTACTTGGAAGACATGGTGGGCAGCTGTGCTACCATAAAGGCAAGAAATCGAGATCAAGAAAGTTCGATCCATATGAGTTTGAACTTGTCGTAAACTTTGGTTTTGACAAATTCATATGGATAGGAACAAATACACCGTTAAATCTAAGTGTCATAAGATTTCCTCCTTCATGAAAATGATTGTGAGGAAATGCTTTCACTAAGAAAGATTTTAAGAAGATAGTGATTGCAAAATTGCATTCTCGAATTCGATTATGGTTACGGTATCCCTTTCCATAATTTGAATTGTGAGGTTTGGCAATTGTTTACACACACATATGAACTATCTAACGCAAAGGTGTATAAGTTCAAGAAGCCTTGATAAAAGATTATCAAAGCACTAAGTATTAGAAACATGAACTTAAGAAATTCAATAAGCATTGTTTTTCTGAAAGTTAAGCTATTTCTGAATACATGTCAAAGCTAGTGGGAGCATAAGTGTTATGTTTTATAGTAATCATCATGATAGTGAGAGCATAAAAGTTATGATTGTATGATTATTATGGAACGTATTGCAAGTTGGCAATATTAATTATAGAAAACAAGAGTTATACCTTGCAAAGTCGTAAGGGTTGTAAAGTTGTTTTGCTATAATTAAGGGAGAGAATATTATGATTCATTTCAAATCTAAAGGCTTAGGTTGTGGAATGTTAATAAAATTTAGTCAAAGGTACATAGTCTGTTCTTAAAAATTTGATTATGATTACGACATTCCTCTTCACAATTCGAATTTTGAGAACATAGCAAATAAAACATTATGCGTCGTGTCCCATACGCTTCGGGTATAGGATCGATTGCAAATGCTTTAATGTTTGACCATTCTAAAATTTTCCAAATGTCGAGCGCATTTAGAGGGAAAAGGGACTAGAATTGGTTTTGACTAAAATAATTAAACAACTATCAAAGGACAATCCAAAGTTTGACGAGGATTGGTCGCTTGTGAGTAGTTGGAAGCATGGTATTGGATGGACCATATCGACATTATTATGATTACAAAAGATTCTATTAAGAATGAGTTGTCATATGGAAATTATGGAAATGTTTCCATATTGGATGGACCATATCGACATCATTACGAATAGATAAGATTCTATTAAGAATGAGTTGTCATATGGAAAATATGGAAGCGTGTCCATATTGGGAATTGAATATTGAAAACCTATGTCTAGATTAGAAACTTTTATGCAAAAGGATGTTCAAAGGAATGTACTTTGAGTGAGAGACATCATATCTAAGGAATTGTCTTGTAACAATCTCCGATGGAGAACTTTGTAATATCATTGGCAATAGTCTTTGTGACGTTGGTGCAGTGACATTACAAAAGGATCATTGCATAAAGTGTTAGAATCTAGCATATTCTATAAGTGGAAAGTATTTGATATTCTTACACTTATGAAAAAGGATTTGGAGTTGTGAAATGAGAATGGTTGGAAATGTGTTCCATTTGATCTATTTCACAAAAGTAAGAACCATAGGTAAACATTGTGTGCATGCTAAGAGCATGGGACAAGTGTAATAATTCAAGTAAGAAGTTGATTACCCGAAACGACAAATAATGAGTAATCGATATGGTGATAAATAAAAGGAGTTTCATTTATACTCAAAGGTTTGAGACCATATGGGATTAGTATTATTCTTGTGTTTCACATTTGCATGTTTTGACTTCCTGAATAATTTAATTGGTTAAGAACAGTTGAATTATTCGAACGGGCCACATTCGTTCATATGTTCGAAGTAGATATGAAAGAAGACTGTTGTGAATTGGTGTGTGGATTGTTTAAAGTGTATTAGACATAAGCAAATGTTTGCTGCAACATTCATGAGTGCTTATGAATATGATTTGAGCATTGGATTAAACCCACACTCACTTGGATCACTCCATGAATTATATCACGAGTGATTGGTGAGACGATAACATCTTATATTCTTGAAACCGAGATGTGTGAGTTGTATCTTGCAAATCGGTTGCACATTGATAATATGTAAACGCACCAGTAACTTGGTGTTATAAAACATATTGTTGTGTGTGATTCGGTGAGTGAGTGCAAGCAAGCATTATATCAAAGTTTATCCGTTCCTTTTATCCAAAGAAGGATAAAAGCGATATCTTTGGGCCCCTCGATGATTTAGTGATGACAAACGTAAATGCTCGGCCAGGATAGGGCTAATTTGATTTGTTTAATTACTCAGTCGTCATAAATAGGGAATCGAGATATAGTACAAAGAGAATGATTTGAAATCATATCTCATAAAATATCTAGAATGGAGGAATATATGATCCCTTATCTAAGGACACGCGTATCTGATAGGATCAGAGTTGACAGCGGCTTTGGAAAGCTACGATTGCAGATCAGGATCTGAAGTCATACGCAGAATAGTTATTAGACTTATCCAAGTGGGAGACTGTTGGATTAGTGTCTAAGTCCATAACTATTTTGGTATGTACTTGACCCGATGGTGCATGGTCCTTTTGGGTTGCCTTCACCAAAGCAACTTGATTGGAGAAATAAATAGAGAGAGAGGTTATTATGATTTATTAATATGTTATAAGAATAATATATTAAAGGAGAAATCATATTTGTTTAATTAATATTGGTCAATAATTAATTAAGAATTAATTTTGTGATCAAATGTAATTAATTAAACTAGAGGGGATGAATTGTAATTATGTGATAGTTACAAAATAGGGTAAGGATTATCCTAAGGATAGGTTGGACGAATTTGAGGTGATAAGGCCTTAGAATTCGACCATAATAAGGATTCAAGGCTTATCTTATGGGTTGCTTGGTGGGCAAGCAACTAGATAAGGATAAGGACTGAAACCCTATCTCTACACCTATATATAAACATCCCTTTGGCTCATAATTCGTCCAGACCTTCCCAAGGCTTCTTAGGGACGAATTCTTATACCTCTCCTCTCTCTTTATATCTTTTCCATTTGCTCTTGGTGTTTATAAGCCATCAGAGGAGTGACACTTGTGACTCTCAGCTTTCTATAACCAATTAAAGGAGAATTGGGATTGTTATTACTACATAACAATCAAGGTAACATCTTAAACCTAATTATATGTTAATATCAATTCCCATATGCTAGAATTAGGGTTTATAGCCTTGGATAACTTGCATGTACAATAGAGAAACCTAGATCCAAGCATTAGGGTTTGTATGAGCACATAGGATGTCTTATGACCAAAACCCATCACTTGTATGTTATGGTTTAGTAGCTGAGTGTGGGCGAGGCCCGTATCTCCCAGATAGCGGAGTGTGGGCGAGGTCCGTATCTCTCAGATAGCGGAGTGTGGGCGAGACCCGTATCTCCCAGCTAGCGGAGTGTGGGCGAGGCCCGTATGTCCTAGTTATTCATTATATGATTGTATGGTATGTGGTATTATGGGGGAACTCACTAAGCTTCGTGCTTACAATTTACAGTTTTGGTTTCAGGTACCTCTTTAGCTAGGGGGAAGGAGCTGGCGCGGTAGCGGCATATCACACACACACACACACTCTTGTTTTTCCGCATTATGGATTTTCTGGGATGTACTCTGACATATTATTTTGATGTGGCTAGTTTTCAGACATGAAGCATTATTATGAAACTTTTATATCGAAGTTTTTATGAATTGACCTACTTAAAAATGAAATTTTTGGCCTGTATTTTTGGGATGTTACAAGTTGGTATCAGAGCCCTGGTTTGAGGAATTCGGACACACCCTCGGGAGTGTCTGGACTCAAATCGAGGGAATAAAAGAATTTTCTAAGAAAATGATTTTTCCAAAAAGGTAAACTAAAGAGTTTTGGAAAAAGTACGAAGTGTGTGATGTGCGCGACTGGCCGAGCTCAAGTATGTATTCCCCAAAGTACCCATATGAGATGTGTTATGTTTATCAGTTTCAATAGAACAGCATGCTAGTATAGGACTAAGGATCTAGGAATGATGCCTTATGTGCCTGCTATATGTGTTCCTACTTATGAAATTTGCATGCTAGGATTGAGTAGATAGCAGTAGGGCAGCATGTATAGGTTATGCCTGATAGTGTGAGCTTAGCATTGTATGCTAGTATAGTTCCTGCTTTGAGGCTGTGATTGTTGATATCGTTCCCTCTTCATCTGAATGCTACTTGCTTTGTGCTTCTAGGTAATGGGGGTTAACTATCACGTGGATACATTAGGTCACATACGATCAGGGTCGGATAATCTCAGAGTGAGGGGTTTGACTCTAATTCGTAGCTCTTTTTTTGAGTCCTAACCGTGGTAGGGGTGAATCCCTCACTCGAAGGATTATCTGAGCCTCGTTGCATGTGATTGTATTCAGGTGATGGCGAAGCACCATCACACAAAGACCTTCGGCAGCTGAGGACTAATTAGGGTAGGGTCGGGAGTTCCCTAGGCAAGCCTAGGATGAGGATAGCAGAGAGCAATAGTGATGAAGGGACTTGGTGGAGTTGAAGCAGTCCTTGAGGAAAGTACGGATAGATGTGGAAGGTAGTATGGGCCCGTACTACTGAAAACAGAGGATCCGTACTCGAGTCAAGGAAGGCTAAGGCAAAACCAAGGAACTCGTGGTAGATGTGATCCCTCTAGTGTGTTAGCATCGCTGATGATTATTATGGTGTATTGCAGAATGGTGGTACTACGTCTGAGGCCAGCAGTTGGTAGTTCAGGAGAGGGATCGGGTTCGGGTTTAGGGTCCGAGCCAGTTGATGAGAGCCTACGCGAGTTCATTGCGTCAGAGATCACTAGGGGCATCCTTGAGCCGACCCCTATCATCTTTGGGTCGATCAAGGAAGGGATAGTCGAGCTGATGGAGGATCGCCTCAGGGCGTTCAGGAGTGATATGGCGTCAGGCCAGTCAGGATCCCACACACTGTCCTTTAAGGACTTCAAGGGCAGTGGTGCACCAGATTTCCATGGGGCGAAGGACCCCATTGCTGCCAGACGATGGATTGCAGACATTGAGTCTGCGCAGTTGACTAGCTTCTGCCCTGAGGGGTCGAAGGTGAGATATGCAGCAGGGTGTTTACGAAACCGAGCTAGAGATTGGTGGGAGTCCGTTGGTGACTCATTAGGAGCCTCGGCTGTTAAGGCTATGACCTGGTCGGACTTTGTGACCAGGTTCAGGGTAGAGTTTGCGCCGGCTGTCGAGCTTCAGCAGCTGGCCAGGGAGTTTTTAGATATGAGGCAGACGACGGAGACTGTGGCGGAGATCACCGCCAAGTTCCGGGAGAGGGCGTTGTTAGTGCCCCAGTATGCAGGTGATGAGGATATGAGGAGGACCCGTTACAGGCTGACATCCTAGAGCATGTTAGCTTTTCAGCTTGCCCTACCCTGGAGTCCATGATTGCCAGGGCAAGGGAGAGGAAGATTGATTTGGAGCATGTCCGAAAGAGGAAGGGTGAGGAGGGGCAGGTGGCTGGGGCTTCGGGGAAAAAGCCCAAGGGATCAGATGGTAGGCCGAGAGGCCAAGGAGGACCGGGCCGTTGCAGGAAATGTGACAGGTCGCACGAGGGAGCATGTAGATTGGGATCGTCGGGCTGCTACAAGTGCGTCAAGACGGGACACTTTAGCAGGGATTGTACTGCCCCTGCTCCGGTTGTTCAGAAATCTGAGTTGCTGTGTTTCCACTGCAACCAGAGGGGCCACAAGAGGGCCAATTGCGCTCAATTGATAGCAGCAGCAGCGCCGATGAAGGCGCCAGCCCCAGCGACCCTGCGGATCACAGATGGCCGGCAGGTCAATTCAGAGGCTCCAGTGGTGAGGAGTCGGGCCTTTCAACTAACTACAGAGGAGACACGCGCCACACCCGATGTGGTGACGGGTATAATTTCTTATCTATGCTTTTATGTTATGCTGCTGTAATTTTGATATGTTACATGTATGTGCCTTGTTTTGGATCGTTCCATGTGAACGGTATCCTAGTTCTGGTGTTATTTGATTCGGGGGCTACCCGATCATTTGTTTCTCTTGCACTTAGCAAGAAGTTTCCTGAGTCCTCGGGCATGTTGGATTGCCCTCTAGAGGTTGAGATTTCGGACGACCAGTCGGTGCGAGCATCAGAGGTCTTCTGGGATTGTGTATTCAGATTGTTTGAGGAGCGGTATCTGGTTGACCTGGTTCCCATTCCGTTGCGGGGAAACAAGGTCATTATTGGTATGGATTGGCTGAGCCCCAATGGGGCAGTGATAGACTGCGCGCAACAGCTAGTGCGAGTCAGATCCCCAAGTGGGGGAGAGTTGGTGATTCAGGCTGAGAGACCACAGCAAGGGTCAGCCTTATGCTCGGCGGCGAGGGCGAGGCATTACCTTCAGCAGGGTTGTGCAGGATATGTCGCTTATGTCATGGACACCCGGGAGGCGGGTAAGGCGACAGTGGGTGATGTGCCCGTGGTTCAAGAGTTTGCGGATGTATTCCCCTAGGAGTTGTCTGGGATACCTCCGGAGCGACAGGTAGAGTTCAGGATCGACTTAGTCCCTAGTGCGGCTCTGATATCCAAGGCACCATATCGGTTGGCTCCTCCCGAGATGCAGGAGCTGATAGACAAGGGATTCATTAGACCGAGTAGTTCTCCCTGGGGAGCCCCGATTCTGTTTGTAAAAAAGAAGGACGGGTCGCACCGGATGTGTATAGATTACCGGGAGCTGAATAAGGTGACGGTGAAGAACCGTTACCCACTCCCGAGGATTGATGACCTCTTTGACCAGCTTCAGGGAGCATCTTGGTTCTCCAAGATTGATCTGCGTTCGGGGTACCATCAGATGAGGTTCAGAGAGGAGGATGTGCAGAAGACCGCGTTTCGGATGCGCTATGGACATTATGAGTTCGTGGTGATGCCGTTTGGGCTTACCAATGCTCCTGCCGCGTTCATGGACCTCATGAACCGCGTGTGCAGACCGATGCTGGATCGGTCTGTGATAGTTTTCATTGATGACATCTTGGTTTATTCCAAGATGCAGGAGGAGCATGAGGGGCATCTACGAGAGGTGTTGGAGACCCTGAGGAAGTAGAGCTTATATGCTAAGTTCTCCAAGTGTGAGTTCCGGTTGCGCGAGGTGCAGTTTCTTGGGCACCTTGTCAACCAGGATGGGATTTCAGTAGATCCAACCAAGGTAGAGGCCATGATGAAGTGGGAGGTTCCGAAGTCTCCATCTGAGATTCGGAGTTTTCTGGGGTTAGAAGGGTACTATCGGAGATTCATCCAGGATTTCTCCAAGAGAGTTGTACCCTTGACGCGGCTAACAAGGAAGGTCGTAGTCTTCCGATGGGGGCCTGAGCAGCAGGCGGCGTTTGAGACGTTGAGGCAGAGATTGTGCGAGGCACCAATCTTAACCCTGCCAGAGGGCGTGGAGAATTTTGTTGTTTATTGCGACGCGTCTATCTCAGGTTTGGGCGTGATATTGATGTAGAGAGGGCATGTCATTGCTTACGCCTCGAGGCAGCTGAAGCCACACGAGGCGAACTACCCGACGCATGATTTGGAGCTGGGGGCTGTGGTATTCGCCCTCAAGATTTGGCGTCATTACCTCTATTGGGTTCGATGTACGATTTACATGGACCACAAGAGCTTGAGGTACCTTATGGCTCTGATACCAACTTGTAACATCCCAAAATTTAAGACCAAAAATTTCATTTTTGATATAACGATTAATAAAACAATTTATATAAAGCATCATCAAGTTATCTCATTTCATAAAAAACATAGATCATATTATAGCACCTGGTTCTTGGTACGTATCCTCTTGTTGTATACCTTGCATTTTGGCCTTGGACTCGGCGAGTTGAAGGTCCAACTCGCCGAGTAGAAGCGAGAAGAGACACAGGACTTAAATGGTGAACTCGGCGAGTCGGGTCCTAGACACGGCGAGTAGACCCTGTTTGGGCAAAAACCCAAATTCGAGGGTTTGCACCCTATTTAAACACTCTAACTCGGCCTCCCTTGTCCCTAACACTTCCAGAGAGCTGTAGAGCGAGACCCTAGCCCCATATTGTTCTTGTGAGTGATTTTTGTCTTTGTGAAGGAAGTTTGGAGCTTAGAAGAAGAAGGAGGAGGTTGAAAAGTGGAAGGAGGGGAAGTAGATCCGAAATCTGCACTGTGAGAAGCTTCCATTCAGGTAGAAAAGTTCCTACCTTGATCACTAGTTCATTAGATCCCCTTTTATCCCTAATTGGTGGTTTTCAAGCCCTAAAACCTCAAACTCCATGTGTTTATGCTCTATGTTCTGAAAGGACTTCAGATCTAGACCTTATGGACATCTTAATAGTGTAAAGTCTCTGTGGTTGAAGTGATTGAGGTCCCTATGGAGAGTATGACCTCATAAAGAGCTTGTAATTGCCTTTTGGAGCTCATAGGGCCATGCATGCACGTAAAGTTTGCAACTTTACGTGATAAGCATGCCCTAGGAGCTTAGATCTATGGTTTGGAACCGTTGCATGTCTCAGATTTGGTCTGTATGGGAGGAGAGTTGAAGGGACTCGGCGAGTTCTATGAAGATGGTCTTAGACTCGAAGAGTTGGATGAACGACTCGGCGAGTCCTATGAGGATTGCCTGGAACTCGACGAGTTGTTCTTCAAACTCGGCGAGTCATATGAGTTGTTACTGAGTTAAGAAGGGTTTAAGTGTAGAAGGTCCAACCCTTCGTAGCTGCACGCGGAGTTAGCAATTTAACGTGTAGCAATAGCCCCAGAAACCCAAATCCTCAAGATGGATGATCTGGTGAGGATTTGGAAGCGAGTAGGAGATCTGCTTGTGGGACTCGGCGAGTTGTTCTCGGACTCGGCGAGTCGGATCGCGAGTCAGTCTAATCATCCCAAGAAGTGAGTTAAGGGTGACTCGATGAGTGGGAAGAGGGAATTGATGAGTTAGTACTGGGATAGTAGGAGAGGGACTCGGCGAGTCTGTGCCATGACTCGGCGAGTCCAGTCAACTGGAAGTTGACTTTGACCAAGGAGTTGACCGTTGACCAGGGGTAGGTCAGTCATTTGACCTAAGGGTATTCATGAGTGACTAATCTATGTTTATGGATTTATAGCCGGAGGATTACCGGTGCAACAGTCAGACGTCTAGCAAGCAAACTTTCAGCAGCTAATTTTCGAGGTGAGTTTCCTTCCAGTGGGAACGGGTCTAAGGCACCAAGGCCGGACTGTATAGATGATATGTCAGTATCGGAGTGTGGGCAGAGCCCGTATCTCATAGTTGAGTTTGATTATGATATATGCTAGTATGATAGAATTGTTTATACTCGTTGTCTGTGTGATACTTGTATGTTATGGTTTAGTAGCTGAGTGTGGGCGATGCCCGTATCTCCCAGATAGCGGAGTGTGGGCGAAGCTTGTATTTCCCAGATAGCGTAGTCTGAGCGAGGCCCGTATCTCTCAGATAGCGGAGTGTGGGCGAGGCCCGTATCTCCCAGCTAACGGAGTGTGGGCGAGGCCCGTATCTCCTAGCTGTTCATTATATGATTGTATGGTATGTGGTATTATGGGGGAACTCATTAAGCTTCGTGCTTACAGTTTACAGTTTTGGTTTCAGGTACCTCTTCAGCTAGGGGAAGGAGCTGGCGCGGTAGCGGCATTTCACACACACACACACACTCTTGTTTTTCCGCATTATGGCTTTTCTGGGATGTACTATGACATATTATTATGATGTGGCTGGTTTTCAGACATGAAGCATTATTATGAAACTTTTATATCGAAGTTTTTATGAATTGAACTACTTAAAAATTTTGGCCTATATTTTTGGGATGTTACACATATGTCTCAAAAGCATGTCAAAAGATAATAACAATGTCGGAGTACAATTCCCAAGAATCTCATTTACGGAAAATCGTGTGTGTGATGCGCTCCTACCGTGTTGACTCCTTTCCTTTCGAAGAAGGACCTAAAACAAAAACTGAAAACCATAAGCACAAAACTTAGTGAGTTCCCCCATCATACCATATACCATACAACATACATACTGTGTAACATATTCGGGTACTGGACTACCCCTTCGGTCTCTTTCAACCGGTAACTACCTAACATATCGGGGTGTTGGCCTACCCCTTCGGTCCTTTTGACCAGTACCTTGCCTAGCATATCAGGGTGTTGGCCTACCCGTTTCGGTCCTTTCGACCGGTACCAGAGACTATTTCACCCCTACTTCTACCATATATCATACTTGCTCATAAACACATAAATCATATACTACCTAGCTTATCTGGGTGCTGACATACCCCTTCGAACCTATCGACCGATACTGGGGTCTATCTTGAAGGGACCAAATTAGTGGTTTGGTCTAGGCTTTACGATGTAATAGTAGGGAGTGTGTTAGTAGTGTGTTTTTGGTTAGTTTACGGTTGTAATGAGTTTACGGCCGTAAACACCTTACGGCCGTAAACTCTTCTCGGTCGTGGTCCCTATAAATAGAGGGTTAGTCAGAAGTTTTGTGGTTGTTGATGCCATTATTGTTCATGGCTTTCCATCAAGTTGTACCAGACGTTTATTGATATAAAACGTGTGCGAGCTTGGTTTATTCTCTTTTCGCTTCTATTATTACTTTGTGTGATTGTGTTTGCTATTGATCTCTGGTAAGATCCGTTATTTGGAGTTTACAATTGGTATCAGAGCAGAACCAGTGCCAAAAGCATTCTACAATCGATTTTGGAGCGAGTTCTTATTGGTTTGAGACTAAGTTCGCGTTTTTCTGCAAAAGTGTTTTTGGTCTCATCGAGAAACTGAAAAACTTGTTGATTACGGCTCGAGCTTACGGCCGTAATCTCTGTTTACGGCCGCAATCCAATCAAAGTTCTTGGACCGTATACTTCACCCGTAAAGCCTTGGACCGTGAATCTTCAACCGTATTCTTGAACCATAAATTTTGGACCGTATTCCCTTTCGACCGCAAACTTCGAGTTTACGGCCGCAAACCAATTTTGGGCAGTAAACTCAATTTGCCAGCAAATCGGATTTTTTTTAAAAAAAAATTTAAATCTTAATTAATTTATTTTATTTCACATTTATTAAACAATAAAAATGGAATCTCAAAGTCAAACTCATTTTCAAGAACTTTGTGACAACCTGAAATTTCCATTCTGTGCAAACAATATCAAGTCAATAGAAGTTAGATCAGTTGCAGTAAATTTTCAGACTTTTGGTATAAGTTTGAGTATTTCAGGATTTACTCTCAAAGAGATATCAGGAGAGAGGATGCACTAGGGTTTTGTGCAACCATGTTATTTCAAAACTCTATGATATTAGAGTTCATTGTGTGAATAAAATGTTTTCTGCCAAAAATCCTAGGAGTATATATAGGATTCTGAGCCATATTTATTCATTAGTTCCATTTCCAACTAGAGAAAAGTTGAATTCTCTCTCAAGGATCTTCGGACTTTCGTCCCAGAAAGTGAGTACTTCTATCTAGTGGTATTATAGAGCTTCTTATGTGCTTAATACACTAGAAATCATAGGAAAACATCAATATTAAAGAGTTTATGGCCCAAGAACATCTTGGACCGTAAACCCTTCTTTAAGGGGCAAGGAGTGCCCTAGCCCCTTCCTCTTGCAATGAAACTAGTTTAGACTTGTACCCTAATGTGTTTAGGACTAGAAAACACCCCTAGAACACCAAGAGTAAGGTGTTCACAGCCCAAGAAGTTCTTGGACCGTGAACTCCAAACAATAGGGCCAAAAGGTGCTTTAGACTCTCCTAAAGCCTTGGACACTAGCCTAGATTAGTTCTTAGTTAAATTAGGGACTTGAAATCACCAAAAACACCCTTCCATGGGAGATTACGGCCGTAATCTCCAAGGGGTTTGGTCCCAGGGTCGTGAACTCCTCAAAGGAGTTATAGGATGCCCTAAACTCTTCCAAAGACCTTGCCATTAAGTAGAAATGCTTCTTAGGGTCTTGTAGAGCCTCAAACATCAAATGGTCATGTAAGTATGAGCTTACATCCGTAAACTCATGAGTTTACGACCGTAAACTCATTTATTAGTGACATTAGGGCCGTGAACTCCATTAGGGAGTTTTCCTTGAACCCTACACACAATAGCTTTTCCCTACAACACTTAGATGCAATCCTAGAGGCTAATAACACTTGTTAAAGGTGTTTAGCATGTCCAAGGGTGTATTGACTTTGTTTATTAGTTGTTTATAGACTAATTTGTTACATATATGTGATATTATATGTTAACTAGGATCATAGAGTGTGTTCAAGACTTCACTTGACACCTAGCCGTCCTACATCTTCAGTTCATCCGTACCACTCACTACAGGTGAGTTCATACCCCTTAATCAATGTTTTAAATGTTTTTAAATGTTTTATGGTGGGGGGGATACAAGTAGAATCATGCTAGTTATTATATCAATCACATGTGATTAATAAGCAGCATTCAAATGATTTACTACTCATTAGCTGTTTTACCAAACAGTCTTCTTCAAATGATTTTCATAAACGTTTTATAGGTTTTAAAAATCCTTATTAAGCTGTTCTTTATACACAATATGTTTCATTTCAAACCCATTTACAATTGTGTTTCAAACCAATGTTTCTTTATACTTATATTGTTTTATCAAACAATTACTTTCAACCCGTTTTATAGATTGACATCAAGTCGATCTTTTCTTAGATAGTAATCATGTTCAAAGGTTTTACAAAAATTATTTTATGCTTTTATATTATAAATTGCATGTCTATGTATGTATAGTTATATAAGCAATGTTTAAAAGGCTTAGGAAGGCCTGCCCGCCCTATTTCCTTTTCGCCATTAAGATGTGGTCTGGTGGGATATCGGGTACCCGTCCGAAGGTCGTTTAAATATTAGTTATATATCATGTGTACATATATGGTCATAAAGGTTCTTCCAGTTCATTTAGTACCCTTGGGTAGCAAGGGTATACTTCCATGTTCATACGTACCAGTTACATTACTAGTAAGCTACCATATGGGTAGTTTAGGAAGATACTAGAACTATTACTAGAACGCGATATCATACAATGAGTCAGTTCATTCATGATTTAATACTTGCTAGATAGAGAGAGAACACACATTACAGGAGACACACACAGGTACTAGATGCCTTGGTAGAAGGCTACTCTCAGTAGGAAGCATAGGGCGTTCTAGGATGTTCAAAACGTTTTCATACTTACAGTTCATATACATACAAATACTCACATACAAATTAAGACACTAAAATACTTATGATCTCACCAGCTTTAAAAGCTGATACTCGCTTTCAAAATAACTTGTATCCTCAGGTCAACGATAGACATGTACTGATGCAAGGTTTAGAGAAGATGGAGCTCGTTCAAGACTCATCTTTCATTTTGATTTATACTTTAGTGTTTATCATAATTTGACAAAACACACTTGTATTAAAATTATATTATTAATGCAATGGATGATGTTGTTGCTTGCTTACTACTTTTCATTTTTCTGATACTGTACATGACGTCCTCAGCCCTAGAACGTTTTCGTCGTTCATGGTTTAGGGGTGTGACAAACTTGATGCTGTCATGGGCACCACTACACGAATTCCAAGGTTAATATCTGCTGATGGCTTTCCCGAGTGGAAGTACAGAATAGAGAAGTACATAAAAATGAAAGATTTCAAGATATGGAAATGCATCATCAAGGATCCAGTCAGAATAACCACTACAGTTGCGGGGCAAGTGGTTGATAAGAAGATAGAAATTACATTGATGAAGACTTTGAGAGTATGGAAGAGCAAGACAAGGCGTTGGCCATCTTGACCATGGCCCTATCACCAGATATTGCTCAAGGGTTCAAAGAGTATACGTCTGCTAAAGCTTTGTGGGAACCCCTAATTGAGGTGTATGAAGGGAACAAAGACATGCGAGAGAGTCGCCAAGACATGCTGCGACAACGTTTTAATATGTTTAATTATGTTCCTGGAGAGACTCTTGAAGCACAGCTGCAGTGGTTCACTACTCTCAATACAGAAATGACTGTGGTTGGGATCTTCTACAAAAAGTCAGAGATAAATAAGAAGCTACTGAATGCTCTCCCAAAATCTTGGGACATGAATGTAGCTGTCATTAAGAAGACCAAGGATCTTAGCCGTCTCTCTCTCGCTGAAGTGATGGCAGTCATCAAGGCGTGTGATATTGATGACAAGCAGCGGGAAATCAACCATGTGAACTCACATTCAGCTGCGAACCTTGGCATTTCTTCAAACAATGCTCTTTCATCTTTTTCTTTTTCTCTTCCTTCTGCAGGTTCATCAGTTAATACTCCGAAAGCACAGATTCAAACTTTCCCCACTCCATCAGCTTCCTCTGCATCAGCCATGCCGTTCTCGCAGAATCAATCATTTGTGGCTACTCAAGCTGCTTCATCCTCAACTGGAGCTTCTTCTTCAAAGGGAAAGGAGGGTGATGAGAATCTTGCACTTGCTTCGGGGCTTGTCAACTACTACAATGCACTTGTAGCCGGGGATCTTCCGCCTCAACTGTTATTTGCCGATCTTGATTAGATTCACCCTGAAAACGTTGAGGAGATGGATATTACCTGGCAAATTGCCATGGCAGTCTTTAGGGCGAAACAATTTGCCAAAAAGACTGGAAAGAATAACTGGGGGATGAGTGCTGACAAGAAGGTGAGATTCAGCAAGGGAAAGCTGCAATGTTTCAACTGCCACGAGCCAGGGCATTTTGCTCGTGATTGTCCACAGCCAGACAAAAGACTAAATAATGATAGGACAATGGTTACAGTCGGAAACAATCGAATTGGTACTCAGATGAGCAACGAGAAGGCTATGGTCGCTCAGTCATTTGACTGGGAGGATCAGATGCAAGCCTTGAACCTGTTTGGACCTGAAACTGCCCACCTGGCACATGTTTGTGATGATGCCCCAACAAATATTGTGGCAGCTAAAGATAAGATGATGGAGCTGCAATTTGCTTTGATGGTATCCTCTTCTCATGAACCTAATTCAACCGAGGTAAGTTTACCATCATGCTCTCAAGCTTGTATAGATTATGTTAAAACTCTGCATGAGAAAATTGAAACATTAGGCAGTGAAGTAGAAAGCCTTAAGATTCTTCGTGAACTTAATGAATCATTAAAAAGGGAAGTAGAAGACCTTAGATATGAAGGGTACCAACTTAGAAAAGGTCAAAAACCACTTAAAGCACAATTGGAATAAAAAATTAAGGGCTTTAGGAGACTTCAGGAAGACTACAGTAATAAATGCGAAAATTATGATTATGTAGTGAAACAGAACGCTGAACTAGTAGCTGAAATTGAATCCTTAAAGGGAAAATTTGAAACCGCTAATTTTGATTTTAGAAAATATGATTTTTCAAGTGAGGTAGTTGCAAATATGATAGACCATTGCATGCAATTTCAGAAAAATCAATCAAAAGGTCTAGGTTATAATCAAGTGCCCCCTCCCTTCAATCATTCATATCAGCACAAGTCTCTGTCCAAAGAAGAGATTACCAATGAACCATTTATGGTTTATGGCAAGCCATCTGGTTTTATTTCGGGGGGATTTATTAATGTTGAAAGTACTAACATTTCTACTTCTCCTGCAGATCAATCCTTGAATCAGTCAAATCACGAAGTTGAAGGATATGTTTCTGAAAATAAAATCAAGTCTAAACCTGAAGTTTTAGTTTTAAATAAAGACAATATGTTTTATGATGTTTCAAATGACAATGTTTTTTGTGGTGGTGTTTCTATTACTTCTGATACTGTTTTGAATGATTTGAAAAAGTCTGGTTTGAACAATTTGGTTGACAATTTTGATGTGTGTGATAATGATTTTGAGAAACCACCAATTTCACAGACTTCTCCATCTAATCTACCCTCGCTTGCCTCACAACCTAATTCTTGTTCATGTTCTTGTGAGAGAAGCAAGGGTGATAGTATGGAAAACAAATCTGATCAATGTAGCACAAGTTATAACAATAACAAACAGATTTGTTTCAATTGTGGTGTTGGTGGTCATATAGCTAGAAATTGTCAAAATCGTATGTTTGTACATTTTGAATTTCCAAGAGGAGAGAACGAATCCAGAGGAAGGTCTTTAACTAGAAAGTCCTCTAGAAATCATTTCCGGAATGGTGATTGGAAAGATGATCGAAGTAGAAAACGAGCCATTTTTCAAAAGCATAAAAAGGTTTTTTATCACAAAGTCCCAGGCGGTTTGCCAAAACCGAACACGGCCAAGCCAAGATCGGTTTCGTCAAGAGGCAGCAGTGAGTCTTCAACCAAATCCGGTAGAAAACCCACACGCCCTAAGCTAACTGATACTCATTCAATCTCAAAAACACCCGGGACAATTAGAAAACCCAATTATCAATGGCTGCCCAAACAAGTCTCCAATTCATCTTCCATGTCCTCTAAAAATTCCAAGAATTATCAATCTGAAAAGGCATCGGGACCACCCAGGAAAATAATGACCTGGGTTCCCAAATCTAATTAAACCCGCACATTTTGCAGGGACAGTTGCGGGGAAATGTTGTCAGACCCTGGTTCGTCGACATCGGCTGTTCCCGGCATATGACAGGAGATATCGCCCAACTGCACAACATTCAATCATTTAATGGGGGATACATCTCCTTTACGGGTGGAGAAGGTGGTAAAATCACTCAACGAGGAACTGTCTTGAATGGGTTTTAAGTTTCGAGAATGTTAATTTTGCTCCCGAGCTGAAGCATAGTTTGTTAAGTGTTTCTCAAATTTGTGACAAGGGCTATTCTACGCATTTCACTGATAAGGAATGCATGATTCTCAAGCCAGGCTTTGTCATCCCAGAGGAGTGGATTCTTGTAAAATATAAAAGGGATGGGAATGCCTATATCATTGATATGAATAGCACAGAAGACTAGGTCATGCTAATGCCAAGAACTTGAATCGTCTTGCAGAAAATGAGATGGTCCGTGGATTACCTGTCAAGGACTTCATTACGTTTGAAAAATGTGTGTGATGTGCCCAAGTAAAGCATCATAGAAAACCACATCTGCCAAAACAGGTCAACTCAATTAACCAGCTACTTCAATTGCTTCATATGGATCTGTTTGGACCAGTAAATGTTCTTAGCATCAACATAAATTCTTATTGCCTGGTTGTGATCGATGATTTCTCTCGGTTTACGTGGGTTTTCTTTCTATCCAACAAAGCTGGAGTTGCTGATTTGATCAAAAAGTTTATTGTATTAGTTGAAAACAAAACTAACAATCAAGTGAATGAGCTTCGTACCGACAACGGAACAGAGTTCAAGAACTCTGTACTCGATCATTTTTGCGCAGAAAAGGGTATCCTGCATCAATTCGGTTCTGCTCACACACCCCAACAAAATGGTGTTGCTAAAAGAAGGAACAAAACGTTAAAGGATGCTGCAAGGACGATGCTGTGTGATTCAAAGCTACTGGTTTTCTTTTGGGCCGAGGTGATAAACACTGCCTGTTATGTTCAGAATCGAGTGCTGATCAACAAAGATCAGATGAAGACCCCGTATGAGATTCTCTATGGTCACAAACCGTTAGTCAGTTATTTCCGTGTATTTGGCTGCCCTTGCACTCTTGTTCACTTAGATGCCAACCCGAAGTTTAATGCAAAGGCCAATGATTGCTACTTCGTAGGGTATGCTGCTCGCACTGCCTATAGAGTCTACAATAAGAAGACAAAACAGATTGTGGAATCGTATGACGTGCGTTGGTTGGAAGAAAATGAGACGGACGCTAGAGTGGGTCCGGATTGGCTGTTTGATTACACCTCGCTATTCAAATCAATAAATGTATCTTCGAGTGGCTCATCTGGATCTGTTTCTGGTTTGAATAAGATTTCTAAAGACGAAGACGAAAAATTTGTCTACAGACCTCCATCTAAATACCCTTCTTCTTTCAAAGGGAAGTCTCTGGTTTCATCTGAGGGGGAGTCCTCTGCTATGTCTGAGGGGGAGTCCTCTGCTATGCCTGAGGGAGAGTTCACTACTTCACCAGAGAGGGAGTCTTCTGCACAACTTGATAGTCCTAAATCCTAAAGGTTGTCCATGCAATAGCAGCAAGTGGAAACCCCTACCATCCCCGTACCGAGCAGGCCATACGAGGGAAAACTCCTGAAGTGTGATAAGTGTAGTTTCCATCATCATGGGACTTTCCATGAGATGCAATGTTGCAATTGCCTAAAAATAGGGCACCATGCTCGTAGTTGTGGAGCACTGGCACGACCCATCACTCATGCCCCTGACATCAGAGTCAACCAGGCTTACGATGGTGGTGTTAAAACTAGACCCTATAAAAGGAAAATTTCAAAGTGGATAAACAAGGAGAACACTCGTGTCCACGTCACTCTAGCTCGACACATCACTTCCATCACCAATGTTGGTGCTGTCCAGATATGTCACCAATGCGGTGAAATTGGACACCTCAAGAAGGATTGCCCGATAGCGCAGAACTCTGGGGCGGACGGGAAGATTCTCAGGATCACAGCTGCAGGAGAGCCTACTCCAGACCCACGTTAATGTAATTTAGGCGTTTCGTTGTAACAGATTTATGAACCATCCAAAACTAGTGCAACCAGAGTCTTATCTTTTGCGAGATCCCGTCTGTTTAGGGATGCTCGTGCTGCGTATACTTGTCTTTTTTAGTATACCTCATTCGCAGCAATGGTCTTGAAGTAAGTCTAAAGTACTGTAACTCTGTTGATGGTTGCACGGTTGTGTTTGTCTGTAACGCCTTATGTTCAAATCTAATGTCTTTAATTTTCCTTATGATTCCGACATTATCATACAACTAGATTCAATTTGATCCGCACCATACCAGCATCATACGTACATCTCTTTCTTCGAAATCGCATTTCCAGCGAAGCTGTCATATCAGAACACCGAAGTACTCATGCATGGAGTACCTCATATTTCTTTTCCTTCTGAAGAAATCCCCGAAGTACCACTCGTACAGTACGTCAAGTTCGATCCAAAGATCCATACGGTTGATCTGTCGCTGAAGAATGTATACATAGGGGTGATATATAATCAAGGTTATACAGGTTTAGAATTGATGATTCCACTTTAACTTCTTTTTCTTCGATGGGATGTGAGCTTAAAGAAGAATCAGTTATTTGACTACCTTTTCAATCTTAATTATATACGACTCGTATACACGAGATTGTGATCGTTGAACCATGTATGAATTCTAATATGAACTTCAGGACGGAGACTGCCCAAGACTACGAGTAATCGCATCGTCATTTGAACAAACTTAGAACCCAGTACGACTTCTGTAAACAGATCGCCCTACAGTCTAAACACGTACGGAGATACTTTTCAAAAAGTTCTCTGAACACGAGTTTTGGAATTGAAGAGTCAAAATTTCCTAAGACACACTATTAGTGATGTGGAAATTCTTGAGTACTCTGTCAATTTATCAAAACCGTTGAGAATTTGTCGACACCAGAGACGCCGACAGAAATACGCCAAATTCTAGGTCGTACAGACCTACTATCGTAGTCCATTCAGAACTCCTCGCAAATTACAGAAACCCTTACGACTTTGACCCAGTAAGAGGTGGCCCTTGAATGGGAAGTTAAGCAAGAGAAAGAACCTTTGGAATTCCAAGTGAGAGACCAAATTCTTTAGGAAGTCTCACTCTGGGAATGACTTAATACACTTCGTAAAGCGTGGAAAGCTAAATCCAAGATAGTTAGGACCTCTGAGATTCTTACTAGAATCGGTCCCGTATCTCACGAACTAGACCTACTCCGCGAACTTAGTAACGTACATTTTACCCTTCGCGTCTCGATCTTGAAACCGTACCTTTCCGTTAGGACTCTCGTAAGTCCACTCGACGAGATCGAAATTCACGAGATCCTCGCCTTCGTATAAGAACCGTAGTGACCCTCGACCGAGAGGTCAAGCGTACGAAGCAGTGTCGCCTCCCTTTAGTGAAGGTTCGTTGGGATACCAACCGAGGACCCAAATTCACTTATGAGCGCGAGAACCAATCGATCAGGAAGTTTCCACCTCATGACTCGATCATTCATACCTACTTCCTTACCTAAATTATAATTTCGGGATGAAATTCCCTTTAACAGGGGGATGATGTGACAACCCGAAATTTCCATTCCGTGCAAAAAAATATCAAGTCAATAGAAGTTAGATTAGTTGCAGTAAATTTTTAGACTTTTGGTATAAGTTTGAGTATTTCAGGATTTACTCTTAAAGAGATATCAGGAGAGAGGATGCACTAGGGTTTTGTGCAACCCTGTTATTTCAAAACTCTATGATATTAGAGTTCATTGCAAGAATAAAATATTTTCTGCCAAAACTCCTAGGAGTATATATAGGATTCTGAGCCATATTTATTCATTAGTTCCATTTCCAACTAGAGAAAAGTTGAATTCTCTCTCAAGGATCTTCGTACTTTCGTCCCAGAAAGTGAGTACTTCTATCTAGTGGTATTATAGAGCTTCTTATGTGCTTAATACACTAGAAATCATAGGAAAACATCAAGATTAAAGAGTTTACGGCCCAAGAACATCTTGGACCATAAACCCTTCTTTAAGGGGCAAAGAGTGCCCTAGCCCCTTCCTCTTGCAATGAAACTAGTTTAGACTTGTACCCTAATGTGTTTAGGACTAGAAAACACCCCTAGAACACCAAGAGTAAGGTGTTCACAGCCCAAGAAGTTCTTGGACCATGAACTCCAAACAATAGGGCCAAAAGGTGCTTTAGACTCTCCTAAAGCCTTGGACACTAGCCTAGATTAGTTCTTAGTTAACTTAGGGACTTGAAATCACCAAAAACACCCTTCCATGGGAGATTACGGCCGTAATCTCCAAGGGGTTTGGTCCCAGGGCCTTGAACTCCTCAAAAGAGTTATAGGATGCCCTAAACTCTTCCAAAGACCTTGCCATTAAGTAGAAATGCTTCTTAGGGTCTTGTAGAGCCTCAAACATCAAATGGTCATGTAAGTATGAGCTTATGGTCGTAAACTCATGAGCTTACGGTCGTAAACTCATGAGCTTATGGCCGTAAACTCATGAGTTTACGACCGTAAACTCATTTGTTAGTGACATTAGGGCCATGAACTCCATTAGGGAGTTTTCCTTGAACCCTACACACAATAGCTTTTCCCTACAACACTTAGATGTAATCCTAGAAGCTAATAACACTTGTTAAAGGTGTTTAGCATGTCCTAGGGTGTCTTGACTTTGTTTATTAGTTGTTTATAGACTAATTTGTTACATATATGTGATATTATATGTTAACTAGGATCATAGAGTGTGTTCAAGACTTCACTTGACACCTAGCCGTCCTACATCTTCAGTTCATCCGTACCACTCACTACAGGTGAGTTCATACCCCTTAATCAATGTTTTAAATGTTTTTAAATGCTTTATGGTGGGGGGGATACAAGTAGAATCATGCTAGTTATTATATCAATCACATGTGATTAATAAGCAGCATTCAAATGATTTACTACTCATTAGCTGTTTTACCAAACAGTCTTCTTCAAATGATTTTCATAAACGTTTTATAGGTTTTAAAAATCCTTATTAAGCTGTTCTTTATACACAATATGTTTCATTTCAAACCCATTTACAATTGTGTTTCAAACCAATGTTTCTTTATACTTATATTGTTTTATCAAACAATTACTTTCAACCCGTTTTATAGATTGACATCAAGTCGATCTTTTCTTAGATAGTAATCATGTTCAAAGGTTTTACAAAAATTATTTTATGCTTTTATATTATCAATTGCATGTCTATGTATGTATAGTTATATAAGCAATGTTTAAAAGGCTTAGGAAGGCCTGCCCGCCCTATTTCCTTTTCGCCATTAAGATGTGGTCTGGTGGGATATCGGGTACCCGTCCGAAGGTCGTTTAAATATTAGTTATATATCATGTGTACATATATGGTCATAAAGGTTCTTCCAGTTCATTTAGTACCCTTGGGTAGCAAGGGTATACTTCCATGTTCATACGTACCAGTTACATTACTAGTAAGCTACCATATGGGTAGTTTAGGAAGATACTAGAACTATTACTAGAACGCGATATCATACAATGAGTCAGTTCATTCATGATTTAATACTTGCTAGATAGAGAGAGAACACACATTACAGGAGACACACACAGGTACTAGATGCCTTGGTAGAAGGCTACTCTCAGTAGGAAGCATAGGGCGTTCTAGGATGTTCAAAACGTTTTCATACTTACAGTTCATATACATACAAATACTCACATACAAATTAAGACACTAAAATACTTATGATCTCACCAGCTTTAAAGCTGATACTCGCTTTCAAAATAACTTGTATCCTCAGGTCAACGATAGACATGTACTGATGCAAGGTTTAGAGAAGATGGAGCTCGTTCAAGACTCATCTTTCATTTTGATTTATACTTTAGTGTTTATCATAATTTGACAAAACACACTTGTATTAAAATTATATTATTAATGCAATGGATGATGTTGTTGCTTGCTTACTACTTTTCATTTTTCTGATACTGTACATGACGTCCTCAGCCCTAGAACGTTTTCGTCGTTCATGGTTTAGGGGTGTGACAAACTTGATGCTGTCATGGGCACCACTACACGAATTCCAAGGTTAATATCTGCTGATGGCTTTCCCGAGTGGAAGTACAGAATAGAGAAGTACATAAAAATGAAAGATTTCAAGATATGGAAATGCATCATCAAGGATCCAGTCAGAATAACCACTACAGTTGCGGGGCAAGTGGTTGATAAGAAGATAGAAATTACATTGATGAAGACTTTGAGAGTATGGAAGAGCAAGACAAGGCGTTGGCCATCTTGACCATGGCCCTATCACCAGATATTGCTCAAGGGTTCAAAGAGTATATGTCTGCTAAAGCTTTGTGGGAACCCCTAATTGAGGTGTATGAAGGGAACAAAGACATGCGAGAGAGTCGCCAAGACATGCTGCGACAACGTTTTAATATGTTTAATTATGTTCCTGGAGAGACTCTTGAAGCACAGCTGCAGTGGTTCACTACTCTCAATACAGAAATGACTGTGGCTGGGATCTTCTACAAAAAGTCAGAGATAAATAAGAAGCTACTGAATGCTCTCCCAAAATCTTGGGACATGAATGTAGCTGTCATTAAGAAGACCAAGGATCTTAGCCGTCTCTCTCTCGCTGAAGTGATGGCAGTCATCAAGGCGTGTGATATTGATGACAAGCAGCGGGAAATCAACCATGTGAACTCACATTCAGCTGCGAACCTTGGCATTTCTTCAAACAATGCTCTTTCATCTTTTTCTTTTTCTCTTCCTTCTGCAGGTTCATCAGTTAATACTCCGAAAGCACAGATTCAAACTTTCCCCACTCCATCAGCTTCCTCTGCATCAGCCATGCCGTTCTCGCAGAATCAATCATTTGTGGCTACTCAAGCTGCTTCATCCTCAACTGGAGCTTCTTCTTCAAAGGGAAAGGAGGGTGATGAGAATCTTGCACTTGCTTCGGGGCTTGTCAACTACTACAATGCACTTGTAGCCGGGGATCTTCCGCCTCAACTGTTATTTGCCGATCTTGATTAGATTCACCCTGAAAACGTTGAGGAGATGGATATTACCTGGCAAATTGCCATGGCAGTCTTTAGGGCGAAACAATTTGCCAAAAAGACTGGAAAGAATAACTGGGGGATGAGTGCTGACAAGAAGGTGAGATTCAGCAAGGGAAAGCTGCAATGTTTCAACTGCCACGAGCCAGGGCATTTTGCTCGTGATTGTCCACAGCCAGACAAAAGACTAAATAATGATAGGACAATGGTTACAGTCGGAAACAATCGAATTGGTACTCAGATGAGCAACGAGAAGGCTATGGTCGCTCAGTCATTTGACTGGGAGGATCAGATGCAAGCCTTGAACCTGTTTGGACCTGAAACTGCCCACCTGGCACATGTTTGTGATGATGCCCCAACAAATATTGTGGCAGCTAAAGATAAGATGATGGAGCTGCAATTTGCTTTGATGGTATCCTCTTCTCATGAACCTAATTCAACCGAGGTAAGTTTACCATCATGCTCTCAAGCTTGTATAGATTATGTTAAAACTCTGCATGAGAAAATTGAAACATTAGGCAGTGAAGTAGAAAGCCTTAAGATTCTTCGTGAACTTAATGAATCATTAAAAAGGGAAGTAGAAGACCTTAGATATGAAGGGTACCAACTTAGAAAAGGTCAAAAACCACTTAAAGCACAATTGGAATAAAAAATTAAGGGCTTTAGGAGACTTCAGGAAGACTACAGTAATAAATGCGAAAATTATGATTATGTAGTGAAACAGAATGCTGAACTAGTAGCTGAAATTGAATCCTTAAAGGGAAAATTTGAAACCGCTAATTTTGATTTTAGAAAATATGATTTTTCAAGTGAGGTAGTTGCAAATATGATAGACCATTGCATGCAATTTCAGAAAAATCAATCAAAAGGTCTAGGTTATAATCAAGTGCCCCCTCCCTTCAATCATTCATATCAGCACAAGTCTCTGTCCAAAGAAGAGATTACCAATGAACCATTTATGGTTTATGGCAAGCCATCTGGTTTTATTTCGGGGGGATTTATTAATGTTGAAAGTACTAACATTTCTACTTCTCCTGCAGATCAATCCTTGAATCAGTCAAATCACGAAGTTGAAGGATATGTTTCTGAAAATAAAATCAAGTCTAAACCTGAAGTTTTAGTTTTAAATAAAGACAATATGTTTTATGATGTTTCAAATGACAATGTTTTTTGTGGTGGTGTTTCTATTACTTCTGATACTGTTTTGAATGATTTGAAAAAGTCTGGTTTGAACAATTTGGTTGACAATTTTGATGTGTGTGATAATGATTTTGAGAAACCACCAATTTCACAGACTTCTCCATCTAATCTACCCTCGCTTGCCTCACAACCTAATTCTTGTTCATGTTCTTGTGAGAGAAGCAAGGGTGATAGTATGGAAAACAAATCTGATCAATGTAGCACAAGTTATAACAATAACAAACAGATTTGTTTCAATTGTGGTGTTGGTGGTCATATAGCTAGAAATTGTCAAAATCGTATGTTTGTACATTTTGAATTTCCAAGAGGAGAGAACGAATCCAGAGGAAGGTCTTTAACTAGAAAGTCCTCTAGAAATCATTTCCGGAATGGTGATTGGAAAGATGATCGAAGTAGAAAACGAGCCATTTTTCAAAAGCATAAAAAGGTTTTTTATCACAAAGTCCCAGGCGGTTTGCCAAAACCGAACACGGCCAAGCCAAGATCGGTTTCGTCAAGAGGCAGCAGTGAGTCTTCAACCAAATCCGGTAGAAAACCCACACGCCCTAAGCTAACTGATACTCATTCAATCTCAAAAACACCCGGGACAATTAGAAAACCCAATTATCAATGGCTGCCCAAACAAGTCTCCAATTCATCTTCCATGTCCTCTAAAAATTCCAAGAATTATCAATCTGAAAAGGCATCGGGACCACCCAGGAAAATAATGACCTGGGTTCCCAAATCTAATTAAACCCGCACATTTTGCAGGGACAGTTGCAGGGAAATGTTGTCAGACCCTGGTTCGTCGACATCGGCTGTTCCCGGCATATGACAGGAGATATCGCCCAACTGCACAACATTCAATCATTTAATGGGGGATACATCTCCTTTACGGGTGGAGAAGGTGGTAAAATCACTCAACGAGGAACTGTCTTGAATGGGTTTTAAGTTTCGAGAATGTTAATTTTGCTCCCGAGCTGAAGCATAGTTTGTTAAGTGTTTCTCAAATTTGTGACAAGGGCTATTCTACGCATTTCACTGATAAGGAATGCATGATTCTCAAGCCAGGCTTTGTCATCCCAGAGGAGTGGATTCTTGTAAAATATAAAAGGGATGGGAATGCCTATATCATTGATATGAATAGCACAGAAGACTAGGTCATGCTAATGCCAAGAACTTGAATCGTCTTGCAGAAAATGAGATGGTCCGTGGATTACCTGTCAAGGACTTCATTACGTTTGAAAAATGTGTGTGATGTGCCCAAGTAAAGCATCATAGAAAACCACATCTGCCAAAACAGGTCAACTCAATTAACCAGCTACTTCAATTGCTTCATATGGATCTGTTTGGACCAGTAAATGTTCTTAGCATCAACAGAAATTCTTATTGCCTGGTTGTGATCGATGATTTCTCTCGGTTTACGTGGGTTTTCTTTCTATCCAACAAAGCTGGAGTTGCTGATTTGATCAAGAAGTTTATTGTATTAGTTGAAAACGAAACTAACAATCAAGTGAAGGAGCTTCGTACCGACAACGGAACAGAGTTCAAGAACTCTGTACTCGATCATTTTTGCGCAGAAAAGGGTATCCTGCGTCAATTCGGTTCTGCTCACACACCCCAACAAAATGGTGTTGCTAAAAGAAGGAACAAAACGTTAAAGGATGCTGCAAGGACGATGCTGTGTGATTCAAAGCTACTGGTTTTCTTTTGGGCCGAGGTGATAAACACTGTCTGTTATGTTCAGAATCGAGTGCTGATCAACAAAGATCAGATGAAGACCCCGTATGAGATTCTCTATGGTCACAAACCGTTAGTCAGTTATTTCCGTGTATTTGGCTGCCCTTGCACTCTTGTTCACTTAGATGCCAACCCGAAGTTTAATGCAAAGGCCAATGATTGCTACTTCGTAGGGTATGCTGCTCGCACTGCCTATAGAGTCTACAATAAGAAGACAAAACAGACTGTGGAATCGTATGACGTGCGTTGGTTGGAAGAAAATGAGACGGACGCTAGAGTGGGTCCGGATTGGCTGTTTGATTACACCTCGCTATTCAAATCAATAAATGTATCTTCGAGTGGCTCATCTGGATCTGTTTCTGGTTTGAATAAGATTTCTAAAGACGAAGACGAAAAATTTGTCTACAGACCTCCATCTAAATACCCTTCTTCTTTCAAAGGGAAGTCTCTGGTTTCATCTGAGGGGGAGTCCTCTGCTATGTCTGAGGGGGAGTCCTCTGTTATGCCTGAGGGAGAGTTCACTACTTCACCAGAGAGGGAGTCTTCTGCACAACTTGATAGTCCTAAATCTCCAGTCTAAAATGATACTCCTGATGGTGAAGCTACATTATCTACACCTATGGAGAGAGAGTTCATGCCCAATGACGCTTCCGCAACCACATCAACCTTTATGGAACTACTCTTTCCTGAATTTATTTCTAATGAGTTCATGGCAGAGCCTTCTGGAGCAGCTCAATCAGCAAATGAAGGAGGTATCAACATTTACACTCTTCCTATCTCTCTCAATGATATCAGCCAAGAGATACCTTCAAGAGTTTATTGCGATCATCCGATCGATAACATCATTGGTCAGCTGGGCGACGGTGTTAAAACGAGAATTCAGAGTGGAGATGTTAATACTTGTCTGTACTCTTGCTTTATTTCTCAAATAGAGCCCAAGAATGTTGAAATGGCTCTGAATGAACCCAGTTGGGTAGATGCAATGCATGAAGAACTGCATCAATTTGAAAAACTCGGTGTTTGGAAGTTAGTTGAGTTACCAAAGGGCAAGAAGTCTCTTGACACAAGATGGGGTTATCGCAATAAGCAGGACGATTCAGGGGTTATTGTGCGAAATAAAGCTCGATTGGTGGTTCGTGGGTTTCGACAAGTCGAGGGTCTTGACTACACTGAAGTTTATGCTCCAGTAGCTCACCAGGAGGCTATTCGTATCTTTCTAGCATATGCTTCTTACATGAACTTTACCGTGTATCAAATGGACGTCAAGACTGCCTTCTTGTACGGCAAGGTGAAGGAAGAAATATACGTTGATCAACCTCCTGGGTTCTTTGACTCAAAATTTCCTAATCATGTCTACAAGTTGGACAAGGCATTGTATGGGTTACATCAAGCTCCTCGAGCATGGTACGTAACTCTAACAAAGCATTTGCTTGAGCATGGTTATCAAGCATGTAGGAAATGATCAAATTCTTGTGCAAATCTATGTTGACGACATCATCTTTGGGTCAACCAGTCCGCAGCTCTGCAAAGAATTCGAAGGTGTAATGAAGAAACAGTTCGAAATGAGTTCGTTGGGAGAAATGACCATGTTTTTGGGGCTTCAGTTCAAACAGAATTCAAACAGAATCCTGCTACATCAAGCCAAGTATGTGGAGGATATTCTTGAAAAGTTCGAGTTTTACGATGCTAAGTCTGCAAGCATGGATATGAGTGATGCTGATCATTTTACTGTTAAAGCTATAGTTCAAGGTCGTGAAATTGTGAGTAATGAAAGCTTTATCAGAGATACGCTGCTGATTGATGATCAACCTAATTACCCCACGAAGATTGGAATTGAAGACACTCAAAGAATTCTGAGGAGAATGAGTTATGAAGGCACTTCACCTCCAACTTTAAAGAAACTTTTACATCCGTATTGGAGATTGTTAGCACACGTATTCGTTAGCTGCATTTCAAGGAGGAGATCGGGAGCAGATGAGATTTCTCAAAGGAATACCGGTGCCATTGTTTCTCTCGCTACAAGAATAAAGTTCAATTTTTCGAGATTCATTTTGGATGAGTTTGTTGTCAATATTCGAGCTTCAACTCGGGATACTTTCTTGTTGTATCCTAGATTCATTCAGCTGTTCATCAAGGCTCAATTTCCGGATGTGAGAAAGGAAGGTGATGTTCTGGATATGAAATCATTGGGTCCCCACACTGTAGGACTCATCAAACAGAATCAAAAAGGAAAGTTTATTTTTCAAGGAAAATATCCGCTTGAAAAGTTTGGAAAGTTCACTGAACTAAATAAGCCTACATAATCTTATGGTTCATCTGACCAGGCCTCTTCTGAGCCTGCATCTTCTGAGAAGTCATCTCCAAACAACATTGTTATTGATGTATCTGAGGATGAAAGTGCTGAGAAGGAAGATAGTCCTACCCCTGACGCTCATGTGGCTGAGGAACATGGCGAAATGTCTAATCTTGCTCAAGGCGATGATTCAGGAATGCACGTGGAGTTTGTAGAAAATGTTGAAGGCGACAACAATGATTCCTTTGATGATCTTGATCTCACTAGTTTTGATCATGATGATATTACAGCTTCTCTAGCTAGCAGTGCTAACTTGGTGTCAAATGAGAATCTTGACACTATCTTTAACAATGTCAATGATGTTGTCCTTCCAACAACTGAGACAAGGGAGTCAAATGAAGTTTTTGAAACTGCAACCCCTACTTCAGGTCAAATGGCAAGTGTTTCCATTCCAATGGAGACGGTTATGGGATGTTCCCCTCCTGTTTCTGTTCCTCCTACCTTAGAGCCATTTGTGAGTGATTTTGCAACGAAACAGTCTGATCAACCCCCGTTGAAAAGACAAAGAAAGGATCTGAGGCAGAGTGATGTAATTGCAAGTCTCGTTAGCGGCCTCCCAGTACCACCTACTACTACTACTCCCAGTCTTACCACAACCAAACTTTTTTTCTGTGGGTCCAGACGCTACTTTTGAGGTTGGTGGTTCCTCTATTCCACCAGGTTTTACTCCTCCTAGATTTGATCATGATGAGACTTCTGTGAGATTAGCTATGCATATGGCTGAGGAGCAACTTCTAATGCCATCTCCTCGCGGTAAAGGTATTGCTATAGGGGATGGTGGTTCTGGAGGAGACAACCTAACTATCTCAGGGCTACAGAAGGAGATATCAGTGCTGAGTCAGAAAAACATTGAGCTTGATATTCGCGTGTCAGGTCTTCAAGTTGAAAATTCAAAGCTTAATGTTCAAGTGTTTGAGCTTCAATCTGATAATTTAAACCTTGGTATGCAAGTTGCTGATCTTACTAAGGACAAAGAGCTAAATTCAAAACAGATTTCTGATCTCCAAGATCACTTCAATCTCTTGACTTCAAGCTACTTTGAGCTGAAGAAGAAACTTGAGGAAGACCTCGGCGATAAATACCAGACATCTGCTGATGAATACAAGATTAATCTACATGTCCAAGCTTTTCCAGTTTCCTTGCCAACTGGTCAAACATCAGGAGCTGTTAATCGTGTTGAAGATGAGCCTCCTCAAGCTCCCCATGTTTCAGCAACCATTTGAGAAGCACAATAAGAAGCAGCTAAGAAAGGGCAACTGCTGTTTAAAAGAAACCCTAATCAGAATGCTTCTTGGGATGAACCTGCGATTACAATGACTGATCTTGAAGTCGTTCGATTCAGAGATACTTTCGGTGATAGGTCAGGAATTTCTTCGTGGGGATTTCATGATCCTCTCAAGATGTGGATGGTGCTAAGGAAAAGTGGTAACTCTGAGCTCTACATAGATAGTCATGATTTCAGTTCATGGACTAGAGTCGATCTGACTGAATTGTCTCGAGCTCCTTTCTCTAATTTAACAAACAATCCTCAGGAGACTCAGTTTAAGCACTTCCTTGAAGATCAAGTCAAGAAAGGGTTTCCAGCCATGAATATTGCTGAGTCTGTTATAGAAGAGCATTCTGACATCCTTGATCCTAAAATTGATAAGCCTTTGCAAGTCGTGATGTGGCCCGCAACCAAGCAGGTCAAACAGTTCCCTGTTCTTCAACATTATCGAGATGGATCTCTAAGTTCTATGGAGTGTTGGGTCTTTGATGAAGTTACTTCCGCTGTGGTCATCAAGCTCAAGAATGGGTGCATTCGACTCTATGATCGAAGAGATTTGTTACAATTTTGAAAATGGGATATTCATCACCTAAGCAACTTTCAGATTTTGGTTGTAGAGGATACTTTTGAAGATGCTGCGAAGGTGTATACAACTATGGTTGTTGAGATTCTTAACAAACAGATGTGGAATTGGGCAATGGGGCAAGCGGACTTCATGGTAGTCACTAAAGGTTAACTTCGAGCTAGTCCAAACCAAGGGGGAGATTGAAGGGCCCAAATTAGTGGTTTGGTCTAGGCTTTACGATGTAATAGTAGGGAGTGTGTTAGTAGTGTGTCTTTGGTTAGTTTACGGTTGTAATGAGTTTACGGCCGTAAACACCATATGACCGTAAACTCTTCTCGTTCATGGTCCCTATAAATAGAGGGTTAGTCAGACGTTTTGTGATTGTTGATGCCATTATTGTTCACGGCTTTCCATCGAGTTGTACCAGACGTTTGTTGATATAAAACGTGTGCAAGCTTGGTTTATTCTTTTTCCCTTCTATTATTGCTTTGTGTGATTGTGTTTGAAATTGATCTCTGGTAAGATCCATTATTTGGATTTTACATATCCTACCCTTCCTACCACTATCACATAACATCATAGCATACTATCACATAAAGCATAACAGATTGTGACATACCAGATAATTATCACAAAGTCAATCATCTCTACTATAGCTCTTACTAGTGGGCTGACATTGGTGCCTTCGACCCACTTCTACTGGAAGGTAACTCACCTCCATGTCGTGAAGTAACTGAACTGTCCTCGGCTCTGGGATCAACTCCTCTCAAACTCCTACACATAACAATCTCCTTTAATTACTCTTTCATACTCATAACCCCTTTAAAGGTCAACTCTGGTCAATGGCCAAAGTCAAAGCCAACATCCCGGTTGACTCAACTCGCCGAGTTGGTCCATCAATTCGTCGAGTTCCATAATCCATAAAACCCTAAAATATCAATTCTGCTTGTTGAGTTCTTTCATGAACTCGTCGAGTTCCATGATCCATACAACTGTGACAACCCGAAATTTCCATTTATTTTATCTTCGTAATTAAGCACTTCAAAAATTAGCCAAATTTATCCCAAAACATTTTTGGCCGGATTTAATCCCGTTGGAATATTTTAAATAATATTCGTCAAGCGACCCAAAAATGAGGAAGTATAATTTAGAGTTGTGTTTAACGTAAGTCGCGAAACTCCAAAAAATTGGAATTTACGGACGTGAACTAGGAGTTTTTGCCCGCAAACCCCCGAGAGTATAAATATGACACTTAGTCATTTTCTCTCATTTTCCAACTTCCAACCTCAAGAACACCCGAGGATTCTCTCTGAAACTATCATAAATTCATCCCGTCAAAACCGCCAAAACCGATCATCCAAGCTCCTAGAACATAAGTACACTGACCCTAACTTCTTGTGTGCTTAATAGGAACTTTTTTACACTTGAAATCATCCAAGAAACACCAAGAACAAGGTGTTTACGGTCCAAGGTGTTCTTGGACCGTAAACCCTTAAATAGGTGCCAAAGTGTCCCTTGGTTCATCCTAAGCCTTGACAACTAGCATAGATCCCTTCCTTGATGAGTTTAACACCCGAAAATCATCATTTTCCCCATGTTCATATGGGTTTACGGTTTGGGGAGGCCATCCCAAAACCGTAAACACCTCCACAAGGTGTTTAGATGCCCCTAATGCCTTCAAATGATTGTGTAATGGAGTAGAACGCTACTTGCATGAACTAGGGACCCCAAGAACATGAAATGAAGGGACAAAGATGAGTTTACAGATTAGGAAGGTCTCCAAAAACCGTAAACACCTTCTAAAGGGGTTTAAGTGCCCTTAACACCTTCCAATGCTTGTATAAGTGACAAGAACCTTGCATGCATAGCCTAGAACCACCAAAGCACAAACGAAATGGACTAACATGAGTTTACGATGGTAAACTCATTTGTTTATGGCCGTAAACTCCCAAGAGAGTGGTCCAAGGACCGTAAACTCCAAAAAGTGCCCATTTCAAGCCCTAGCCACTTCCTTATCCCTTGATTCGAGTCTAGCATAATTCCTTGAGTGATATAAGACCTTCAAACACCCAATGACACCACAACCATGAGTTTACGGCCGTAAACTCATGGGGGTTATGGTCCAGAAACCATAAACACCCCTAAGGGCTACCGTTTAAGGACTAAACTCTAATATGAGGCCATACTCTTTTAATATGCAACCCTTGGTACTCCTGGCACTTGTAGCAAAGTGTTTCCATGCCTTAGGATGTCCTTACTTGCATAATTGGTTGTGAAATGACTAATTATGTAACACCGAAAATTTCAAAACAATTTTTCATTTAAAATAATCGTTTAATTCTTAAAAACACTTTGTTTTAAGTCTCATTCATAATCGTATTACAAAACATAACTCCATTTCCACTTGCATGATAAACCAGGATCCTCAAAACATGACTCATTCTCTGGTGTGTACAATCGAGCCGGTGCCGTCCCGTGATACTGTAATAACCTGAAACACACAACACAAAACACTGTAAGCACGAAGCTTAGTGAGTTCCCCAAACTACCGCATACAACACATACGCAACTTGAGGCTACAGTACAACCCTCCGGTCGGTGTGTCTCAGCGGGACCCTCCAGTCCCGTAGCTCGTTGGACCCTCTGGTCCGGTCATAGCTCGTTGGGCCCTCTGGCCCGATCTGAATCGTTGGACCCACCGGTCCGGTCTATAACTCCGCATAGCATAAATCACAAAGACATAATGCATAGCATGTCACATACAATAGGATAACATAATACTCAATGTAAGCACATACGACCTTCCGGTCACATAATACTACCACTCAAGGTAACGTAGAGTGAGAAGACTCACCTCGCGTATCTTGATAACTTGCAAAACCTGGAAATCACTCGCGCTCGATCCTCCGAGCTATAATCCTCCTATAACACCATAGATCTCCAATTAACATTTTCTCAACTAAGGTTGACTACCCCTATCAAGTCAACACTGGTCAACTCTAGTCAACGGTCAACGGTTGACCTGACTCGCCGAGTCTGGCGTGGACTCTCCGAGTCCCTACGGGAACCCGATCCCTCTGAATCTCTTCCGACTCACCGAGTCACTCACCCGACTCGGTTACTCCACCCCTGGTTCGTAATCACTGAACAACCCGCACCAACTCGTCGAGTCTGGGAATGGACTCGGCGAGTGCATTCCATGCACAACCCCAAACGACCTTCTGAGGTCATATCCGCTTCACTAACTTATAGATCCAGCCTCCTTAAGCTTATTGACCACGTAAAGTTCAAGTCTTGATGCTCATCAAGCATTGAATAGCCTCAAATACATTGATCCCAAGCCAATACCTCCATGGATGCATATAAAGCTTTGGTAAAGAGGTGTTCTGGACCTCTATGGGTCCAGATCCAGGACCTTAACTCGCTAAGGGACCATGAGGACACTAGATCTAGCCACAAATGGGTTCAAAAGCCCTAAATCTACATGAACATCACAATAACAGAGAATGATTTGAGATTGTACCTCAGTTGTGATGTTCTGGACCTCAAATCTTCAAGAATCCACCCCTCTCTTGCTTCCTCTTGGTTAGATCTCCTCTTTCCTTGCTAGACAACAACTCCAAGATCAATAATGGCTCCTTCCCTCACTTGAATCACTCAATTGCTCTAGGGTTTCACTCTGGGGACTGATGAGTGCAAATGACGGACATAAGGCCCTTTAAATATGCCTCAAACCCGAGAAATTAGGGTTTCATTAAACAGCGTGGACTCGCCGAGTCTGGCGTGGACTCTCCGAGTCCCTACGGGAACCCGATCCCTCTGAATCTCTTCCGACTCACCGAGTCACTCACCCGACTCGGTTACTCCACCCCTGGTTCGTAATCACTGAACAACCCGCACCAACTCGCCGAGTCTGGGAATGGACTCGGCGAGTGCATTCCATGCACAACCCCAAACGACCTTCTGAGGTCAGATCCGCTTCACTAACTTATAGATCCAGCCTCCTTAAGCTTATTGACCATGTAAAGTTCAAGTCTTGATGCTCATCAAGCATTGAATAGCTCATGAATGGTGTTTTAGCCTCAAACACATTGATCCCAAGCCAATACCTCCATGGATGCATATAAAGCTTTGGTAAAGAGGTGCTCTGGACCTCTATGGGTCCAGATCCAGGACCTTAACTCGCTAAGGAACCATGAGGACACTAGATCTAGCCACAAATGGGTTCAAAAGCCCTAAATCTACATGAACATCACAATAACAGAGAATGATTCGAGATTGTACCTCAGTTGTGATGTTCTGGACCTCAAATCTTCAAGAATCCACCCCTCTCTTGCTTCCTCTTGGTTAGATCTCCTCTTTCCTTGCTAGACAACAACTCCAAGATCAATAATGGCTCCTTCCCTCACTTGAATCACTCAATTGCTCTAGGGTTTCACTCTGGGGACTGATGAGTGCAAATGACGGCCATAAGGCCCTTTAAATATGCCTCAAACCCGAGAAATTAGGGTTTCATTAAACAGCGTGGACTCGCCGAGTCCACTCTTGGACTCGCCGAGTCCGGACGTGAACCCGCATCCAAATCCGCGATCATACTCGGCGAGTCTAGGCTCCAACTCGCCGAGTCTCCTCACAAATTACCAAAATAAATAAATGAATAATACCTGGGAATCCGGGCTGTTACAATTCTCCCCCACTAGAACTAGACTTCAACCTCGAAGTCTCGCTCAGCAAATAACTCTAGATGCTGCTCACGCATCTCACGCTCCGATTCCCAAGTCATCTCGGACCCCCTCCGATGTTGCCACTGAACCAAAACCAAGGGCACCTCCTTGTTCCGCAGAACCTTGATCTTTCGATCCACAATCGCAACTGGTCTCTCCGCGTAGTTTAGGATCGCATCCACCTGAATGTCCTCTAACGGCACTACCGCCGACTCGTCGGCTATACACTTCCTCAACTGAGACACATGGAAGGTATTATGAATCCGCTCCAATTCCGCGGGTAGCTCCAAGCGATATGCTACCCTGCCCACCCTCGCGATCACCCGAAAAGGACCGATATATCGGGGCCCCAACTTGCCCCTCTTCCTGAATCGGATCACTCCTTTCCAAGGAGAGACCTTCAGTAGTACAAGGTCACCGACCAAAAATTCGAGTTCGGACCGGCGCCCGTCCGCCTAACTCTTCTGGCGACTCTGAGCGGTCAACAACCTCTGCCTGACCTGCTGTATCTGCCCTGACGTCTGAAGCACGATCTCTGTACTTCCCATCACACGTTGCCCTAACTCTTCCCAGCAAATGGGGTCCAATACCCCCTCCCCTACAACAGCTCAAAGGGCGGCATACTGATGCACTAATGATGGCTGTTGTTGTAGGAAACTCTGCCAAGGGCAAATACGGGCCACAATTTTCCCCCGAAATCTAATACACATGCCCGAAGCATATCCTCGAGCATCTGAATCGTTTGCTCGCTCTGAAGTGTTCGCAGACATCACCATGGTAAACTCTAGCTCATTTCTCATATTCATCTTCGATACCGAGCACCAGGTCCGCTTTTGGCCTCACAGCTGAACCCCCAAAGGTCACACATAACATGATCCAAAACATCTCACTAACTTCCTCCCCGTGACCACTATCACGGCCCAGTGACACGCAAGTCACGAAATTCCTTATTCCTCCTAAAGAAATACAATCCAATCGAAGATCGACTTAGCTCTAACCTCTGGCGTCTGCTGCGCATATTCTCCCGTGCCCCGCTGATCCTCCCGATAAAGACGGAGACCCCAGTCTCGCCCCGGTTTTAACCACCAGGCTCCAAAAACTCAACACTGGGGCTACTCAAGCCTAAATCTCTTATGCATCATGCACTTATCGGATAACACTCCATCACCACACTCTATTGTCATCTAGTGGGTATTATGGCTTCCCACAATATTACGACAGCCTCTGACTTGTGAGTACTACGGCTCCCCGTAGTATCACAACGCCAACTAACTAGTGAGTACTACGGCTCCCCGTAGTACCACGACTCCCTCCCTCTGACTTGTGAGTACTACGGCTTCACGTAGCTTCACAACACCCTCTGACTAGCAAATACTACGGCTCCCCGTAGCATCACGACTCTCTCTCTCTCTCTCTCTCTGTGACTTGTGAGTACTACGGCTCCCCGTAGCATCACAACACCCTCTGACTGGCGAATACTACGGCTCCCGTAGCATCACTACTCTCTCTCTCTCTCTCTCTCTCTGACTTGTGAGTACTACGGCTCCCCGTAGCATCACAACACCCTCTGACTGGCGAATACTACGGCTCCCCGTAGCTTCACCCTATGCTCTCATTCTCATTACAACGCCACACTATGTTCACTAACTCATGCACCGAAGACTATCATAGGTAGCTACACACACACTTGCCCCGATATGCATTATGAACTCTGGTGGCAACCGCCATAACACAGAACCTGCCTTTGCGGAGATCCACTTCCTTAAATAATCCCTCTTGATGACAATACACGAAGGGCTCCCACTGGAACCGTGGATACATGATACATCACTGGTCATCTTAAGCCCAAGACTCTAAATAACTCTGAAATCGGGACGCTATACGCGTAAACCACCAAACACCCTAACAGAGCATCACAATGTCCTGTCTCTACCACTGATTCCCTTACTCCCAGCACCATACACATACAACAATACATTTCCTCTATCACTCAATGCGCAACTTCAGTGCATCCAAACACTCAATTGGAATGCAAGGAAGGCGCTAACCCTTCAGAACACACTGATGATCTTCCGAAACCCTTTCCACTACTGCTCAAAATCCAAGCAAGAATACACATCCCAGCCCGAGATTTGGCTACTCGACAATCTTCTACCCATATTTCAACCCAGAAGTTCTCAGCTGCCCATACCATCATTACAAGCCTTCCACTTGAGACGACTCTGACCACCACCAGATTCCTGACCATTGACCACCCGCCGTGGAGACACCCATCCTTCTCTCAGACATATACCACATGCATTATCTCGCCCTGCACCTTTGCTTGATCACCAATGACCCTGATCTCATGAATTCAGGCTGCAGGTTTCTGCATCCAACCCCTAACCACTCTTGCACAAATCTTCGGGTCTCTCAATAAACCACCCGGTTCTCCCCCACTTAGGGTTCGAACCATCACTATCTGACACATCAACAACCTCACGAACTATTTTCACCAGCAACAACGCACCTGCCCCTGGAAAGTGCTACGCAACGCCAGAGAATCCCCTTTAAGGAAATCAATCGACCTCATAACTCTGAACCTCATGTGAAATCCTCAAGAACTTCTCGTCACGACTGCCTCTAGTCGTTCCAAGTCTCGTACCAATCCAATACCAAGCAACTCAACTAACCAACAACATCACTGACTCATCATATTCCCCCACCTCGACTCATCAACCGACGTTCCAACACATGGATCATCCCAAGAACAGGGACCCACTCCCATATCCAATACCCAACATAGATAGAAGAACCACTGCACTGATTAACTCGACTGGACTCTCCACTGATACCTCTACAATACACCCTACTATACTCAAATAGGTGTAACGTGGTCCTCGACTATCTCAGTCCCATCTGACTATCTGCTCATGGTAAATCACTGTCTCGCAGCACACTATCTCAGTCCCATCTGACTATCTGCTCATGGTAAATCAAGTGAAGGAGCTTCGTACCGACAACGGAACAGAGTTCAAGAACTCTGTACTCGATCATTTTTGCGCAGAAAAGGGTATCCTGCGTCAATTCGGTTCTGCTCACACACCCCAACAAAATGGTGTTGCTAAAAGAAGGAACAAAACGTTAAAGGATGCTGCAAGGACGATGCTGTGTGATTCAAAGCTACTGGTTTTCTTTTGGGCCGAGGTGATAAACACTGTCTGTTATGTTCAGAATCGAGTGCTGATCAACAAAGATCAGATGAAGACCCCGTATGAGATTCTCTATGGTCACAAACCGTTAGTCAGTTATTTCCGTGTATTTGGCTGCCCTTGCACTCTTGTTCACTTAGATGCCAACCCGAAGTTTAATGCAAAGGCCAATGATTGCTACTTCGTAGGGTATGCTGCTCGCACTGCCTATAGAGTCTACAATAAGAAGACAAAACAGACTGTGGAATCGTATGACGTGCGTTGGTTGGAAGAAAATGAGACGGACGCTAGAGTGGGTCCGGATTGGCTGTTTGATTACACCTCGCTATTCAAATCAATAAATGTATCTTCGAGTGGCTCATCTGGATCTGTTTCTGGTTTGAATAAGATTTCTAAAGACGAAGACGAAAAATTTGTCTACAGACCTCCATCTAAATACCCTTCTTCTTTCAAAGGGAAGTCTCTGGTTTCATCTGAGGGGGAGTCCTCTGCTATGTCTGAGGGGGAGTCCTCTGTTATGCCTGAGGGAGAGTTCACTACTTCACCAGAGAGGGAGTCTTCTGCACAACTTGATAGTCCTAAATCTCCAGTCTAAAATGATACTCCTGATGGTGAAGCTACATTATCTACACCTATGGAGAGAGAGTTCATGCCCAATGACGCTTCCGCAACCACATCAACCTTTATGGAACTACTCTTTCCTGAATTTATTTCTAATGAGTTCATGGCAGAGCCTTCTGGAGCAGCTCAATCAGCAAATGAAGGAGGTATCAACATTCACACTCTTCCTGTCTCTCTCAATGATATCAGCCAAGAGATACCTTCAAGAGTTTATTGCGATCATCCGATCGATAACATCATTGGTCAGCTGGGCGACGGTGTTAAAACGAGAATTCAGAGTGGAGATGTTAATACTTGTCTGTACTCTTGCTTTATTTCTCAAATAGAGCCCAAGAATGTTGAAATGGCTCTGAATGAACCCAGCTGGGTAGATGCAATGCATGAAGAACTGCATCAATTTGAAAAACTCGGTGTTTGGAAGTTAGTTGAGTTACCAAAGGGCAAGAAGTCTCTTGACACAAGATGGGGTTATCGCAATAAGCAGGACGATTCAGGGGTTATTGTGCGAAATAAAGCTCGATTGGTGGTTCGTGGGTTTCGACAAGTCGAGGGTCTTGACTACACTGAAGTTTATGCTCCAGTAGCTCACCAGGAGGCTATTCGTATCTTTCTAGCATATGCTTCTTACATGAACTTTACCGTGTATCAAATGGACGTCAAGATTGCCTTCTTGTACGGCAAGGTGAAGGAAGAAATATACGTTGATCAACCTCCTGGGTTCTTTGACTCAAAATTTCCTAATCATGTCTACAAGTTGGACAAGGCATTGTATGGGTTACATCAAGCTCCTCGAGCGTGGTACGTAACTCTAACAAAGCATTTGCTTGAGCATGGTTATCAAGCATGTAGGAAATGATCAAATTCTTGTGCAAATCTATGTTGACGACATCATCTTTGGGTCAACCAGTCCGCAGCTCTGCAAAGAATTCGAAGGTGTAATGAAGAAACAGTTCGAAATGAGTTCGTTGGGAGAAATGACCATGTTTTTGGGGCTTCAGTTCAAACAGAATTCAAACAGAATCCTGCTACATCAAGCCAAGTATGTGGAGGATATTCTTGAAAAGTTCGAGTTTTACGATGCTAAGTCTGCTTCAACACCAATGGCCGAATGACCTCTTCTGACTCCAGATCCTGAAGGCGAATCAGTAGATCAGACTCACTATCGATCAATGATCAGATCGCTGATGTATCTTACTGCAAGCCGACCTGACATCATGTTTGCATTTTGTCAATGCGCACATTATCAGGCTAATCCTAAACTTTCACATCTTATTGCTGTCAAAAGAGTTTTTCGGTATATCAAAGGGAGCCCAAAATTGGGTCTTTGGTATCTAAAGAATTCTGAATTTGATCTTTATGCTTTTACTGACAGTAATTATGGAGGCAGTGAGCTTGACAGGAAATCAACCTCAGGAGGATGTCAATACCTAGGTGACAGACTAGTTTCATGGCAATGCAAGAAGCAACACATTGTCTCAACTTCCACAGCGGAGGCGGAGGACGTTGCTGCATCGGCTTGCTGCTCTCAAGTTATCTGGATCCAACATCAGCTGTTGGACTACGGTTTGAATTATTTAGAAACCCCCATTTATTGTGATAATGAAGCTGCTATTCAAATTGCCAAAAACCCAGTCCAACACTCTAAAACCAAGCACATCGACATTAAAATTCATTTCATCAGAGACTATTATGAACGTTCGCTAATCCGGCTGGAACAGGTCCACACTGATAATAATGTGGCGGATTTGTTCACAAAGCCATTTAACAAAGCTCGCTTCGATGTGTTTGTAGGCTTTCTGAAAATGATTCGTTTTGAGGATTAAGTTTTTTTTTTTCTTTTTTTCTTCAACTCAATTTTCAATTTTTATTTTTATTTTTATTTTTTATTTTTTATTTCCTTAGGATAGATTAAATTTGCGCATTTCATTTTCTTTTATTTTTATTCTCACTCATGCACAAATTTAGGGGGAGAAATAATCAAAAATCCAAAAACAATCAAAAAAACTCAAAAAATTAAAAATATTGTTGATAGTTTTGTTTGTAGGTGTTGTGACGGGAAATGAAATTAGCAAGTGATAACGGACAATCTGAATTGGCGTAATGTACCTAAGTTGAATCGTCTACGCTCTGTGTTCGATGTGCTGGTAGGCACGAATGATTTTAAATGGACTTGACTAAGGAGAGTTGAACCTAATTAATTTAAGAATTTGACAAACTTTGACCTAGTTAGATTCGTTTAACCTGATTTCACGACGCTCGAATAGGTTGAGCAAGGAGATATACATGGGAATCTACCGGTCACATTAAATAACCCGTATCTAGAACTGTGGATTCACTTTTCCCCGATGTGCGGATTCTGTCCTTAATTTCGGTTGGATGGAGTGACTGGTAAATTCCGATAAATTAGGTCTGTAGAAATCGTTTTCTTTCTTTATGTCTGTTAGTCATATGTTGTCTCCTTTGCGTGACTTCCAATCTGACCTGATACACAACATATGCAACTCTATTTCTCTGCATGTTATATATATGAAATTCCTCTTATCTGTTAGCCATATGCTGTCTCCTTTGCATGACTTCCAATCCGACCTGGTAGACAGCATATGCAACCTTCTACTTCTCAATCCCTCTAAAACGTTAAGTAATAGCAATCTGAATCTGCTCTCTTTCTGAATTATTGTCAGCTCACCCGATGTAAGGAGTACTCTGGAAGTTCTTGATGGCTGGGGCATATCAGGAAGCGGGAAACACGTTCTAGTACACTTCAAATTGAACACATGCAGATTGTCTGTAGATCTCGCTGCTCGATTTAGATGGACAACAATATCCCTGGTTGTAGTCAGTTAAATGGACATAAAAATAATTTATTTAAGAATTAGGGCCAATCATGATAATAAAGTTACAATTAGATATATGCATGTATCATGTCATTGGTAAATTGTCCAAAATTGTCACAAATTTTTCGTGTTTAAGTGGACCACAATATTGGCGATCGATCAGATGAAGATGTGAAGATAAGGGTACCGACAAGTAGAATAAGACTGTCCAACAACTTTGATCCCAGCATCACAAGTTCAGTCACAAGTCACCGTAGTTAAACTTTTGAGATTATGTTTTAGTTGAAGCTAAATTATTTTATTTTATTTTATTTTTATTTTTATTTTTTTATTTTTAATTAATTTTATTTCAATTTTTAGCTGTTAAAATTACTAAGTTTTTATTTTTATTTTATTTTTATTATTATTTTTAGTTTATTTTATTGTACATAATTAAATTTTTTTATTGTTATTTTAATTTTTTTTAATTTTTTTTACCTTAGTAAAAATCCTCAAAAAGAATTGGTTTTAAAATTTTTGACTGTGTTGGACTCTGCTCAATACTGTGTAGTTATCAGGTAAATGGTAAAAAGGGTATAAAAAGGAGTTTACTGCTAGAATCTCCTTCATTCTCAAGATTCTGGTCGCAAACCTCTCATATACTCTCTCTCACCTCAAAAAAAAATTCGTCAAATCTTGCAAATCTAATCCGTTAGTCTCGAAGGTAATGAGTTCTAGATCAGAAATATGCATTTTATTGTGTGATTCACCGTGTCATTTGAGCAGAAATCGAGAAAAAGGGGTGCAACGGAGTTTACGGCCGCAAGCTTGGGCCGCAAACCCTGTTCTTGAGCCGTAAACGTGTGTATGACCGCGAATTGCTTGCGGCCGCAAACTACGACTGTCTATTGTGTTTATTTACGACTGTACACTCTTAATTAAATGCAATTTTCATGTTTTGATCGAAATTTGTGTTCATCGACCGTAAGCACAGTTCTACGGCCGCAAACTGTGTTCTTGGGCCGTGAACTGATGTTGACCGTGAACTTGTGTTGACTGCCAATTTGGATTTAATTTAAATGAATATTTTTTTTTTAATTTTTGACCCAAATTTTTAAATAAAAATAATTAATATTATTTGTCTTGGGGATCAAAATTAAAATTAAATATTTTGGTTGTTCGTTTGGCATGTTTTCGTGTCTTACTTAGTATGGTTGAGTGCAGGAAAATGGCGAACCTGAAATTTGCGGATATGCACAATCTTGCTATTGTCCTTGCGGATCCTCCGGCTGTTCATTCGGATCTTCGATCAATGATTCACAGACTTCAGGAGTGCTGTTTGGCGTCTGCTATTACAGCAAATCCTGTTGTTTATCAGAACTTAATCAGAGAATTTTGGGCGACTGCAAGCATGGATATGAGTGATGCTGATCATTTTACTGTTAAAGCTATAGTTCAAGGTCGTGAAATTGTGATTAATGAAAGCTTTATCAGAGATACGCTGCTGATTGATGATCAACCTAATTACCCCACGAAGATTGGAATTGAAGACACTCAAAGAATTCTGAGGAGAATGAGTTATGAAGGCACTTCACCTCCAACTTTAAAGAAACTTTTACATCCGTATTGGAGATTGTTAGCACACGTATTCGTTAGCTGCATTTCAAGGAGGAGATCGGGAGCAGATGAGATTTCTCAAAGGAATACCGGTGCCATTGTTTCTCTCGCTACAGGAATAAAGTTCAATTTTTCGAGATTCATTTTGGATGAGTTTGTTGTCAATATTCGAGCTTCAACTCGGGATACTTTCTTGTTGTATCCTAGATTCATTCAGCTGTTCATCAAGGCTCAATTTCCGGATGTGAGAAAGGAAGGTGATGTTCTGGATATGAAATCATTGGGTCCCCACACTGTAGGACTCATCAAACAGAATCAAAAAGGAAAGTTTATTTTTCAAGGAAAATACCCGCTTGAAAAGTTTGGAAAGTTCACTGAACTAAATAAGCCTACATAATCTTATGGTTCATCTGACCAGGCCTCTTCTGAGCCTGCATCTTCTGAGAAGTCATCTCCAAACAACATTGTTATTGATGTATCTGAGGATGAAAGTGCTGAGAAGGAAGATAGTCCTACCCCTGACGCTCATGTGGCTGAGGAACATGGCGAAATGTCTAATCTTGCTCAAGGCGATGATTCAGGAATGCACGTGGAGTTTGTAGAAAATGTTGAAGGCGACAACAATGATTCCTTTGATGATCTTGATCTCACTAGTTTTGATCATGATGATATTACAGCTTCTCTAGCTAGCAGTGCTAACTTGGTGTCAAATGAGAATCTTGACACTATCTTTAACAATGTCAATGATGTTGTCCTTCCAACAACTGAGACAAGGGAGTCAAATGAAGTTTTTGAAACTGCAACCCCTACTTCAGGTCAAATGGCAAGTGTTTCCATTCCAATGGAGACGGTTATGGGATGTTCCCCTCCTGTTTCTGTTCCTCCTACCTTAGAGCCATTTGTGAGTGATTTTGCAACGAAACAGTCTGATCAACCCCCGTTGAAAAGACAAAGAAAGGATCTGAGGCAGAGTGATGTAATTGCAAGTCTCGTTAGCGGCCTCCCAGTACCACCTACTACTACTACTCCCAGTCTTACCACAACCAAACTTTTTTTCTGTGGGTCCAGACGCTACTTTTGAGGTTGGTGGTTCCTCTATTCCACCAGGTTTTACTCCTCCTAGATCTGATCATGATGAGACTTCTGTGAGATTAGCTATGCATATGGCTGAGGAGCAACTTCTAATGCCATCTCCTCGCGGTAAAGGTATTGCTATAGGGGATGGTGGTTCTGGAGGAGACAACCTAACTATCTCAGGGCTACAGAAGGAGATATCAGTGCTGAGTCAGAAAAACATTGAGCTTGATATTCGCGTGTCAGGTCTTCAAGTTGAAAATTCAAAGCTTAATGTTCAAGTGTTTGAGCTTCAATCTGATAATTTAAACCTTGGTATGCAAGTTGCTGATCTTACTAAGGACAAAGAGCTAAATTCAAAACAGATTTCTGATCTCCAAGATCACTTCAATCTCTTGACTTCAAGCTACTTTGAGCTGAAGAAGAAACTTGAGGAAGACCTCGGCGATAAATACCAGACGTCTGCTGATGAATACAAGATTAATCTACATGTCCAAGCTTTTCCAGTTTCCTTGCCAACTGGTCAAACATCAGGAGCTGTTAATCGTGTTGAAGATGAGCCTCCTCAAGCTCCCCATGTTTCAGCAACCATTTGAGAAGCACAATAAGAAGCAGCTAAGAAAGGGCAACTGCTGTTTAAAAGAAACCCTAATCAGAATGCTTCTTGGGATGAACCTGCGATTACAATGACTGATCTTGAAGTCGTTCGATTCAGAGATACTTTCGGTGATAGGTCGGGAATTTCTTCGTGGGGATTTCATGATCCTCTCAAGATGTGGATGGTGCTAAGGAAAAGTGGTAACTCTGAGCTCTACATAGATAGTCATGATTTCAGTTCATGGACTAGAGTCGATCTGACTGAATTGTCTCGAGCTCCTTTCTCTAATTTAACAAACAATCCTCAGGAGACTCAGTTTAAGCACTTCCTTGAAGATCAAGTCAAGAAAGGGTTTCCAGCCATGAATATTGCTGAGTCTGTTATAGAAGAGCATTCTGACATCCTTGATCCTAAAATTGATAAGCCTTTGCAAGTCGTGATGTGGCCCGCAACCAAGCAGGTCAAACAGTTCCCTGTTCTTCAACATTATCGAGATGGATCTCTAAGTTCTATGGAGTGTTGGGTCTTTGATGAAGTTACTTCCGCTGTGGTCATCAAGCTCAAGAATGGGTGCATTCGACTCTATGATCGAAGAGATTTGTTACAATTTTGAAAATGGGATATTCATCACCTAAGCAACTTTCAGATTTTGGTTGTAGAGGATACTTTTGAAGATGCTGCGAAGGTGTATACAACTATGGTTGCTGAGATTCTTAACAAACGGATGTGGAATTGGGCAATGGGGCAAGCGGACTTCATGGTAGTCACTGAAGGGCCCAAATTAGTGGTTTGGTCTAGGCTTTACGATGTAATAGTAGGGAGTGTGTTAGTAGTGTGTCTTTGGTTAGTTTACGGTTGTAATGAGTTTACGGCCGTAAACACCATACGACCGTAAACTCTTCTCGTTCATGGTCCCTATAAATAGAGGGTTAGTCAGATGTTTTGTGATTGTTGATGCCATTATTGTTCACGGCTTTCCATCGAGTTGTACCAGACGTTTGTTGATATAAAACGTGTGCAAGCTTGGTTTATTCTTTTTCCCTTCTATTATTGCTTTGTGTGATTGTGTTTGAAATTGATCTCTGGTAAGATCCATTATTTGGATTTTACATATCCTACCCTTCCTACCACTATCACATAACATCATAGCATACTATCACATAAAGCATAACAGATTGTGACATACCAGATAATTATCACAAAGTCAATCATCTCTACTATAGCTCTTACTAGTGGGCTGACATTGGTGCCTTCGACCCACTTCTACTGGAAGGTAACTCACCTCCATGTCGTGAAGTAACTGAACTGTCCTCGGCTCTGGGATCAACTCCTCTCAAACTCCTACACATAACAATCTCCTTTAATTACTCTTTCATACTCATAACCCCTTTAAAGGTCAACTCTGGTCAATGGCCAAAGTCAAAGCCAACATCCCGGTTGACTCAACTCGCCGAGTTGGTCCATCAATTCGTCGAGTTCCATAATCCATAAAACCCTAAAATATCAATTCTGCTTGTTGAGTTCTTTCATGAACTCGTCGAGTTCCATGATCCATACAACTGTGACAACCCGAAATTTCCATTTATTTTATCTTCGTAATTAAGCACTTCAAAAATTAGCCAAATTTATCCCAAAACATTTTTGGCCGGATTTAATCCCGTTGGAATATTTTAAATAATATTCGTCAAGCGACCCAAAAATGAGGAAGTATAATTTAGAGTTGTGTTTAACGTAAGTCGCGAAACTCCAAAAAATTGGAATTTACGGACGTGAACTAGGAGTTTTTGCCCGCAAACCCCCGAGAGTATAAATATGACACTTAGTCATTTTCTCTCATTTTCCAACTTCCAACCTCAAGAACACCCGAGGATTCTCTCTGAAACTATCATAAATTCATCCCGTCAAAACCGCCAAAACCGATCATCCAAGCTCCTAGAACATAAGTACACTGACCCTAACTTCTTGTGTGCTTAATAGGAACTTTTTTACACTTGAAATCATCCAAGAAACACCAAGAACAAGGTGTTTACGGTCCAAGGTGTTCTTGGACCGTAAACCCTTAAATAGGTGCCAAAGTGTCCCTTGGTTCATCCTAAGCCTTGACAACTAGCATAGATCCCTTCCTTGATGAGTTTAACACCCGAAAATCATCATTTTCCCCATGTTCATATGGGTTTACGGTTTGGGGAGGCCATCCCAAAACCGTAAACACCTCCACAAGGTGTTTAGATGCCCCTAATGCCTTCAAATGATTGTGTAATGGAGTAGAACGCTACTTGCATGAACTAGGGACCCCAAGAACATGAAATGAAGGGACAAAGATGAGTTTACAGATTAGGAAGGTCTCCAAAAACCGTAAACACCTTCTAAAGGGGTTTAAGTGCCCTTAACACCTTCCAATGCTTGTATAAGTGACAAGAACCTTGCATGCATAGCCTAGAACCACCAAAGCACAAACGAAATGGACTAACATGAGTTTACGATGGTAAACTCATTTGTTTATGGCCGTAAACTCCCAAGAGAGTGGTCCAAGGACCGTAAACTCCAAAAAGTGCCCATTTCAAGCCCTAGCCACTTCCTTATCCCTTGATTCGAGTCTAGCATAATTCCTTGAGTGATATAAGACCTTCAAACACCCAATGACACCACAACCATGAGTTTACGGCCGTAAACTCATGGGGGTTATGGTCCAGAAACCATAAACACCCCTAAGGGCTACCGTTTAAGGACTAAACTCTAATATGAGGCCATACTCTTTTAATATGCAACCCTTGGTACTCCTGGCACTTGTAGCAAAGTGTTTCCATGCCTTAGGATGTCCTTACTTGCATAATTGGTTGTGAAATGACTAATTATGTAACACCGAAAATTTCAAAACAATTTTTCATTTAAAATAATCGTTTAATTCTTAAAAACACTTTGTTTTAAGTCTCATTCATAATCGTATTACAAAACATAACTCCATTTCCACTTGCATGATAAACCAGGATCCTCAAAACATGACTCATTCTCTGGTGTGTACAATCGAGCCGGTGCCGTCCCGTGATACTGTAATAACCTGAAACACACAACACAAAACACTGTAAGCACGAAGCTTAGTGAGTTCCCCAAACTACCGCATACAACACATACGCAACTTGAGGCTACAGTACAACCCTCCGGTCGGTGTGTCTCAGCGGGACCCTCCAGTCCCGTAGCTCGTTGGACCCTCTGGTCCGGTCATAGCTCGTTGGGCCCTCTGGCCCGATCTGAATCGTTGGACCCACCGGTCCGGTCTATAACTCCGCATAGCATAAATCACAAAGACATAATGCATAGCATGTCACATACAATAGGATAACATAATACTCAATGTAAGCACATACGACCTTCCGGTCACATAATACTACCACTCAAGGTAACGTAGAGTGAGAAGACTCACCTCGCGTATCTTGATAACTTGCAAAACCTGGAAATCACTCGCGCTCGATCCTCCGAGCTATAATCCTCCTATAACACCATAGATCTCCAATTAACATTTTCTCAACTAAGGTTGACTACCCCTATCAAGTCAACACTGGTCAACTCTAGTCAACGGTCAACGGTTGACCTGACTCGCCGAGTCTGGCGTGGACTCTCCGAGTCCCTACGGGAACCCGATCCCTCTGAATCTCTTCCGACTCACCGAGTCACTCACCCGACTCGGTTACTCCACCCCTGGTTCGTAATCACTGAACAACCCGCACCAACTCGTCGAGTCTGGGAATGGACTCGGCGAGTGCATTCCATGCACAACCCCAAACGACCTTCTGAGGTCATATCCGCTTCACTAACTTATAGATCCAGCCTCCTTAAGCTTATTGACCACGTAAAGTTCAAGTCTTGATGCTCATCAAGCATTGAATAGCCTCAAATACATTGATCCCAAGCCAATACCTCCATGGATGCATATAAAGCTTTGGTAAAGAGGTGTTCTGGACCTCTATGGGTCCAGATCCAGGACCTTAACTCGCTAAGGGACCATGAGGACACTAGATCTAGCCACAAATGGGTTCAAAAGCCCTAAATCTACATGAACATCACAATAACAGAGAATGATTTGAGATTGTACCTCAGTTGTGATGTTCTGGACCTCAAATCTTCAAGAATCCACCCCTCTCTTGCTTCCTCTTGGTTAGATCTCCTCTTTCCTTGCTAGACAACAACTCCAAGATCAATAATGGCTCCTTCCCTCACTTGAATCACTCAATTGCTCTAGGGTTTCACTCTGGGGACTGATGAGTGCAAATGACGGACATAAGGCCCTTTAAATATGCCTCAAACCCGAGAAATTAGGGTTTCATTAAACAGCGTGGACTCGCCGAGTCCGGACGCGAACCCGCGTCCAAATCCGCGATCATACTCGGCGAGTCTAGGATCCAACTCGCCGAGTCTCCTCACAAATTACCAAAATAAATAAATGAATAATACCTGGGAATCCGGGCTGTTACAAATTAGATACTTAAATGTATCATTACATGTTAAATAGGATTCGTGTGTGTGGTCAAGTCCTCACTTGACACTTAGCATCCTATACCGTCCGTTCATCCGAAACACCCATGTCAGGTGAGTTCATACCCCTGAATTAACCTTTTAAATGATTTTAAATGCTTTTATGGGGGGGATACAAGTTGAATTATAGAGTTATTATATCAATCACATGTGACTAATAACTATATAGCAAATGGATTTTTACATGTTAAACTGCTTCATCCAGCAAAAGGTTTTCCAATCTCGTTTTCAAATCTTGTTTAAAGTATGGATTTCTCTTTTAGATTATCAAAAGTATTTCAAGGGTTTTCCAAAGGTTTTCAAGGCTTGTTTTATAAATTGACATCAAGTCGTAAATTCTTATTTGTAAAGATTTTCCAAAGGTTTTACCAAAGTTTTCTTCTATGCTATTATATCATTAAATGCATGCCTATATTTGTATAGTTATATAAATAATGTTTAAAGGACTTAGAACGGCTAGCTCGCCTTATTTCCTTTACCTCGTTGGGATGTGGTCTGGTGGGTATCGGTTATCCGTCCGAAGGTCGTTTAAATATTAGTTATATATCATGTATACATGTATAGACATAAAGGTTTCCATCAATCAGTTCATTTCCTTTGAGTAGCAAAGGCATCCTTCCATTCATCATTCATATACCTGAAACATTAGTAACTATTATAGGAATAGTTAGGAGATTCTATTTACTCTTTCTAGTATGAAGAATTCCACAAGATTCAGTTCATTCGTGAGTCTATACTATTACTATACTACTTTAAAGAGAATGTGACGTTCTATTTCCCGATACGCCGCTTCCAAGCGCCATCGCCGTGTAACCAGAGTCTCCTGGAGGGAGAGCGGGCATCATGTGTATAGATCTATGCGGGACGGACACTCCCACACCTTGACTGCTAGCTATAGTCCGAGCCGGTAAGGCCCAATGGGTGACAGATGTCACTATACATCGCATGACCTGGAGGGTCATCAAGGATTCGATCGTCAATCGGCATGGTTACATACGAGTTCACATTCACCCTTTTATCCGCCCCTTTATTTAGACTGAGCCAGGCGTATCGTTCATTTGATACCCTCCTGGAGTCTATGTTTTTCCTTGTTTTAGACTTTGCTAGCTGTATCGTTCATTTGATATTGTCTGGAGTCTGTGTTTCTTTGGTTTAGACTTTGCTAGCTGTATCGTTCATTTGATACTGTATGTAGTCTGTGTTTCTTTGTTTTAGACTTTGCTAGTTGTATCGTTCATTTGATACTGTCTGGAGTCTGTGTTTCCTTGTCTTAGACTGAGCCATGCATATTGTCTTTTCAATACCCTCCTGGAGTCTATGTTTTACTTATTTTTAGACTTTGCAAGGCGTCCCGCCTGGAGTCTAGGTTTTATTTACTTTTAAGCCAGCAGTGTTCCTGCTGAGGAAAAATATGATTTTCCCTTATTATTTTTACTTAAGGCTTTTCTCATAACTCCTTTAAAGTAAAAACTATATTATGATAATGATAGTACTTCTGGGGAAATTACTCCTTAAACATAAACAATTAGGTCTTGGTAGAAGACTGATTTTATTTAGAAAATATAGGATTTTTTGGAAAGAATTCTAATACATTGTAGATTCTAGACTACTATCTTTCATGAAGTTGTTTTAAATAAAAATGGGTATTTATACTAATATCATTAAATACTTATGAACTCACCAACATTATAAAAATGCTGATACTCGTTTTCAAAATAACTTGTATTCTCAGGTCATCGATAGACAGGTACATCCCGGGAGCTTTTGCGAAGTCAGCCTAGAACCAAGCTGCATCTATGTTATGTTCTGTATTTACTATTGTTGTTGCTATGAAATGTAACCTATGTAAAAATTATTACTGTTAATGCAATGGTTGTTTTACTTTGATTACTATACTGCATATGTTGTGATACTTGACATGACGTCCTCCACCCCAGAACGTATTTCACCATTCTCGGTTTTGGGGTGTGACAACAACCCTGGAATCTCGATCCTACTCGTCGAGTCCTTTCATGAACTCGTTGAGTTTCTCCTCAAAACATAGTCGGGACCTTTTACTCACAACTCGTCGAGTCCTTCCTTGAACTCGTTGAGTTCCTCAATCTTCATATCCCAAAACCATGGCCAACTCGTTGAGTCATCTTCTAGACTCAACGAGTTTGCTCAGTAACAGAAAAGGTTGGGGGACCATGACCCAACTCGCTGAGTTGTACGATCAACTCGTCGAGTCCTCCCATAGTTTAAATCTATACAGTCGTTTCCAGTCGGGTTCCATGCTTCCAAACCATAGATCTCAGATCTGGTTCCCTAGGGTCGATATATCACGTAAAGTTATTAACTTTATGTTCATGCATGGGTTATTTAGCTCAAAAGGCCCTAAAAAGTGGTTCCCAAGTTGCATGGGACTCCCATGGCCATAAAGTTGGCACCTTTATGGCATGGAGTCCCTCAAAGGCTCTAGATCCGAATTCATACTCCAAAACATGCTTGCATCCATGAATGGCTCCAAAATAGGCTCCTTAAGGCCCTAAACTACTCCATGAAGAGATCTAGTAAATGAATAGCCAAGTTATAAACTTTATACCTCAATATGGCTTCTTTGACAACGAAATCTCTGGATCCAAAGCTTCTTCCTTCAACCGCACACTTCTAGCTTCCACTCCTTCAAGGAAATACCAAAAAATCACTCTCTTTTCACTCACATACACTCAAAATGCTCAAGATCACGAATTAGGGTTTTGCTGGACTGAGGGAGGCGATAAGGGAGGCCACAATAATGTGTTAAGGTGCTTAAATAGGGTGCAAACCCTAGAAATTAGCGTTTCACTCTGGCAACCCTACTCGTCGAGTTGAGGCTTCTTAACTCGTCGAGTAAACTTCAAGTCCCGCGTCCAACATCCGTTCCTACTCGATGAGTTTGGGGCCTCCAACTCGTCGAGTCCCTTTGCAAAAATGAATGATTTAATTTAAAATACATACCAAGATCCGGACGTTATAATTGTGGTGGTATATACAAAAGTACGCAAATCTCCACAAAAATACTAGCACCAAAAAAATTAACTGTCCTTTCAAATTGGAAGGAAAATATTCACACATGGATGATTTTAGTGTAATCGTGGAGGTGTTTACAAAAAGTATGCAAATCTCCACAAAAAACATTAGCACCCAAAAAGTAACTGTCCATTTAGACTAAAGGTAAATATTCGCAGGTGGATGATTTTATTGTGAACATGGCTATATAAACCAAGAACCCGCAAGATGAAATATTTAATTATTTATGCATATGACCAACATCCTCAACATACATACATTAACCAATTTCTGAAAATGTCTGTCAATATACCACCAAGGAAATTGTTGTTTTGAGCGATAACTTTATGCCGTGGTTTATAGGAAGATTAATGGCCTACTATTCAATATCAGTTGATGAAAGAGTTGGATGCATACAAGACAGAATATGAGCATCCTCATTCCTTCAAAGTACAATGTAATTATTTAAATAAAAATGAAAACTCTTTTCCCAAAATACGAATGAAATACAAATGAAATAACCCACAACCATTAAACATGCAATTATTTAAATAAAAATGAAAACGCTTTTCCCAAAATACGAGATTCATATAAACTGTGAAACACAAAACATACACAACTTTGAATAAATGAATACAAAGAAAACATTATAGAGAGAGCCACTAGGTCTTTACTCTTTACATATACACCTGACAAATGAAGTAAACTTTTAAAGAAATAAAAAAAAACAACGTTAAAAGCATAGCACGATTTATTTCCCACCGTAATTAAAAATGCTCTTCAACGTACAATAGGGGTTAAAACTTAAAACTAAAAAATAAAATTAGTAAAATAGTTTTTTATAATTATTACTATATGTTCATTTAAGAAAGAACTTCCAAACTTCTCTGTCTGTAAGATCCTTAATTATATGCGTCCCAAACACGCCCTCTTCCTCCACCAAGTTCCTCAGTTGTCTCGCAGCACTGTTGGACCCCACAAAATGTTTTTTTGTCGCCACAAATAACACTCCATAAGGAGGCTTCAAACACTGATGACAAATTTTAATTTTAATAAAAAAAATATCATCACAAAATGTATACGTTACATACGTAGTAATATCAAATATGTACCTTTTTAATTAGAGAATAGAGTTTCTTCAAAGAAGTAGCGGAATACGGAATATCAGTCATTAAAATAACATCATATCCACCTTCTTCTCTATGATCCGTTTCACTAGCCCTTTCCCAAACCCTGCTTCCGGAAAGCTTCCGTGATCTTCTAGAAGAAGTTTCATGTCCAAGTCCAATGATGCTTCCATCTTGACTACTACACGCGTCCATGAAATCCTCCTCTGAGAAACTTAAGTTTGTAGGTTTCGGCAATTCCAGTCCCTCGGGTTCTACAATTGACAAAACAGTCCCGAGTTCTTCCCATTCCCCTGCGTAAAAGTGAACCGTGGGAGAAATGGTTTGTCTGGATGGAGTAAGTGAACTTTCTGGCTGTCTACTTTGTCTGTCACGCGCTTGTTGGAGATTTGCAAGGACGTTTGGGATTGTTGTGCATCTTATTGTTTCTGCATTTAAATCTTGAAAGTGTACTACTGAAGCTCCCTGAAATATTTAAAAAAAAAAAATTAAAATTATTATTAGGGGGAATGGAATCTATGAGAAGAATGATTAATGTACCTTTAAACAAGCAAAGATCCCTGGAAGCCCATAGCCACAACCAAGCTCAAGCACTCTTTTCCCTCTAAAACTTAGTTGTGCATCACGAATCTCATGCTTAAGAACTTTCACAAGATCAAATGAGCTATCCCATGATTTGAAAGATCCTGAATTAAAATCAACTTTAGTTTTAACTTTTAACAAAACTAATGATGTCATAAACACGTATTATTTACCATCAGCTTTTGATTGAATCAATTCTGAACCTATCATATCTGAGACACTAACTTTTCCCTGAAATAAAAACAAGAAGACCAATTAAATCAAGTAGTTTGGAATGTTAGGGAGTATGACATAGGGAACACTACAAAACGCACCTTGAAGATATTTACACCTTGCAAATCTATGCTCTCAGCAGCATATTTATAAGGGTGTTCCATCTGTATTGATGAAGAAGAATGTCATGCAATTAAAATCAAGGAACTTATGTCCATTTTGCTAAGTTGTCTCTTTTAGATGAGAGGAAATACCTTAGATGGAAGGATTTCAACAGCTGGTGAAGGTAAATGCATTTCTCTATCTGATGTAGTAGAAAGGCTTTGACTTACACGATCAGGGACTAATCCAGGTAAGCATTGTGCAAATAAAGATGGTGCACGCATTGTTTCCAGAAGATGTGAAATAACTGTAATCACAAGAGAGTTTATTATCAGAATATTTCAGCATTTGGTTATGGAGTGTTGTGTACTCCATAAAACAATATCTATCTTCACATGGTAGACACAGATAGCCAAACATATACTTTGTAAAATTGACCTCAACGATAATGAAAATCGTGCATCCATGCTAACTGGAGAACATCTTATGCAACGCGTTTAGACCAATAAGAAGTGAAGAACATATAAAACAGTAATGTCTTGAACTAGTCGATAAACAACAATTACCACGATCTAACAACAAATTGTAGATCAATTTCCACAACACAAAAAGAGGTCGAGTTCAAACCAAATATGAAAACAAATTGGATTAGAATTTAGATCAAACCACCAAGTAAACTCCAAAAGTAATCACTTCTCTTGATTTGATTCTCTAATCAGTAAATTTCAATCACAGATTACTAAAAATGATAATCAGACGACAATTCTCCCTCAACCAAATACGAAAACCTCAAAATACAGTTAAAAACAAAAGGGGTTACATAAATTGACGTACCAAACAACAATCGGCGAACTGAATTACGATGCGGCGATGCAAAACTATGCCGAATTGAAGGAACCGCGTAGAGATAATGATCAAAATCAAAGAATTGGAAAAAAGTATAAATAATAGTTAGAAAATGTAGGGTTTTGAAATTAGGGGATATTTTCAAAGTCAAAAGAAAATACCAAAACAAAGAAATTTACGAGAGAAGCTTCGGACTACTGAGCGTTTGGGTATGATGTGTAGCAAAGGAAATGACGGTTGTGTCCTTGGAGTCAACGTGACCGTGTTTAGGTTTGTTTGTAGATAGATGAAAAATGAGGGGTAAATATGTACATGAGAATTTGGTACGAAATGGAGAGCCAACGTGTAGAACGGGGAATCAGTGGCTTTTATCTACGTTTCCCACTAAATTATTGTGCCTTTCCCTCTAGAATACAACTATAAGGTATCCATGAGCCCAAAAATAGAAATAATGTAGAAGATATTTGTATATCAATATTTATCTTCAATAAATATATTTCAAATTTAATATTTTTAAAGAGTTTTAACAGAAATTATGGATTTATAGTTGGCACCTCAAAAATGGAATTATAATGTCTTTATGTGATAAATGTATTATTTTTATGTATTTATAGACATATTTATTATATTGTAACATATAAGAGAAAAAATCAATTAACTATTTTGGTCAAATATTGTAAAATATTATCAATAATTAAACTTGCAAATTGATGAATAGTCAAAGGATTGAAGTTTGTAGCATTAGGTTGATCTTTTGATAAGATTTTAGTTAAAGGGGGTGTTTGGCTTAGCTTTTAAAAGCTGAAAAGATCTTTTCCAAAAAGTTACAAAAAGTCAGGATTTCCTGACTTTTCCAAAAAAATGTTTTTTCTTGTATTAAAACTCCAAAAGTTCCTAGTTTGCCAAACATCTTTTTGTTTTTTTTTTCTTTTACAAAAAGGACTTTTGGCTGTGAAAAGCTAAGCCAAACACCCCCAAAATATTATTTAAATTTATGAATTATTTATTCAAATTAGAAACTATAATAAATTGAAGGCTCATACATCAAGATGGCCGTTATTTCAACAAGTATAAGAAAAGTGACAATGTGGTTTGCAAATACACGAGATTTGTTCCGATAGAAAATGAGTTATTAAAGACTTAATGGAGTACTTTTATTTTATAGAAGTTGTTAAGTATTTTTAATGAAATCTTTATTTCTATTTTTATAAAATTAATGATTTTTTTGTTAGTCAGTAGAAATGACCAACTCCATTTTGTAGATATTTTATTTCCTCTTTTATTACTTTGTTTTGTTCTATAATTTTGTTTTAGTATATAGATACAACATCCACAAAGAAAGGGAAGATAATCGGAAAACTAGGGACAACTATCATGAGTAAACAAAGAAAGAACGGTCCACATACAACAACCATCTTTTATTGGATGGCACTGTAACAAAATTTATGTATGAAGTTTTTCAAAAAAGTATTGGATGACCTTAATAAAACTTATGTGAAAATCTTTTCTACTACGAAGATAAAAGATGTTTGATGCATAAACACTAGTTTAGACAAAATTGCAAAAATGGTCTCTGTGTTCGTTAAAATTATGTGGTTTTGGTTTAAAAATGTTTGATGGTGCATCGGTGGTCCAATTTCAGATATCTTGTGTGTTTTTGGTCCCTATGGTTGGTATTTTTGTGTGGTTTTGGTTCATACCCCACATAAAATGATAAATATACCCTTAACATAGTTTGTTTAATATTCTTTAAATATTTTCTTATTCTTTTACATATAAAAAACCAAAAGAATACACACCCCCATGTCTCTCTCTCTCTCTCTATCTCTCTCTCTCTCTCTCTCTCTCTCTTTGTATATATATATATATATATATATATATATATATATATATTTCTCTTTCTCTCTCTTCCGTTCTTCTGGACGACATCCTCCTAGTTAAGTCTTCATCGAAGTATCGTTTTCTTGACGGATGACTTTGTTGGAGTAACCTTCAAACGGATATGTGAAGTAAACACACACACACATATATTGGGGGACAAAGACAGTAAGGGCATCGGAGGAAGAAGGTGTGTCGGAGGAAGAATGGGATGGACTTGATCAACGGTAAGCAGTTTGTGGAGTAATGGACTTCGATCTAAGATTTGAAACCCCTTACTTAGGGAGAAGGCCATCGAAACCCTAGGAGTATCTGATAGGTTTTATAAGTTATAGTTAAAACATGTGGCGGAAAAACTTAACCCTTAAGTTCACATACAACCTATTTGGATCTAAGTTTTCTCTGTTGAAAGCAATAAACAATTGAACATCAAGAACTCTAAGGAGGCCCTACAATAATCGAAATTACAAGGGATTTATGGTTTAAATACCTTTTGATTATTATAGTAAATAATCAAAGTAATTTCTTTCTTCTGATCTCTTGGAAAGCTAGTACCAGAAATCCAATGTCTCTAATGGTTTGTACCCAAACTTTAGCAATAGAAGGCTTGAGAGGAGAGAGGTTAGGGGATGAGAATTTCGGTTATCCTTCTATGAATTTGGGTCACTGAAAATCATATGCAAAGGGTTCTATTTAGTATTTATAACTGATAGGAAAATTCTAGATAACCCTAACTTGAAATAAAATAATATTATTTCAAATCTTAATTTTTTCTAGTTTCCTTATTATTTACATTATACATATGGAATAATCTAGAAACTCTAGGATTAAACCAATTTCGGCCAACCCTGGTAATCTCCCAGAATCCTTCTCTTGTTCAACTATTAAACAATTACAACTTTAGTCCCTTCACCTTTAGTTAATCCAAATAATCCCAAAATTAATTCCAATTAATTTATGATTAACTATTAATTAAATAATACTATTTATACTTAATATATTAATCTCATAATATATTAATAAATTATTTATTTCTATTTAATAATCATATAATAAACCAATAAATCAACCTCTTTCTCCAAAAGTCATTTTGTCAATTACTAATTTTGAGGGAAACCTAAAAAGGACTTTGCTTTTAATTCAAGTATATACCAATTTAGTTATTGGCTTAGACACCTAATCCAATAGTCTTCAATAGTCTCTCACTTGGATAAGTTTATAGCTATAATTGCAAGTATAACTTCTAAATTAAACAACAAAGTGTGCTTTCCAAAGCAACTAATAGACTCTGATCTAATCAGACATCGACCCAAGATAAGTGATCAAATATTCCTTTGTTCTTGAAGATATCGTATAGACATGAGACATGTATTACAATCAATCTCTTGTCCAAAATTCTATTTCCCGATTTCCTGATTTGTGATGACATCATAAAACTACTAATTAAACACATCAATCCAGTCCTTGTTGGGCCCAACGGTACAATGTCAACACCAAATCACCAAGGGGCCCAAAGATATTGCTTTACCCATTAGGGTAAAAGGAACGAATAAACTTCAACTTATATGCTTGTATCTTTTACTCACCAAATCATGCATGACACTACGTTTTATAACATCACGTTATTGATGCGTTTTCATAACACCAATGCACAACCGACTTGTAAATTACAAGTCATATATCTCTATTTCAATAATATAAGGTATTATCATCTCAAAATTACTTGTGATATAATCCGTGAAGTAAATCTATGCGCGTGGGTTTATCCATTACTCAAAATCTTTATTTTCTAAGTACTCATGAATATTGTAGCAACCAATGCAATGTCTAATCTACATAAACAATCTACAATCTATTCATGACAATCTTGATTCACTACTTGTATCCAAAAGTATGAGCGACTATGGGGTTTTGAAAAATCAAATCAATCAGGAAGTAAAATATACAAAATGAAACACAAGAACAAACCATTAAAAAAGGCAGTAACCATACTCATAAATAATCTCTATTATTTAATCACCAAAATCAATTACAATTATTTTGTTACAATTTTCAAACTATCAACTAACCACTAAAACTAATATTATCTCTCAAGCCTATGCTCCTAGCGTGTTGGTTATGCTTAACCCTACTCAGAGCCCCCGTGAAAGGATTTGTAGGATTATCTTCTAAGGATACTCTCTTCACCAGGAGATGACATTCTTCAACCCTATGTATGATGTAATGGAACTTTTTATTGATATGCTTGGATCTACCATGATCCTTAGGTTCTTTGGTCAAAACAACCACGCCTTCATGGTCACAAAAAAGTTCCAATGAATCTTGAATGTTCGGGACTGCTCTGATATCGCCAATGAAGTTCTTCAATCAAGCCACCTCTTTCGATGCCTCACTCGCTGCGATGTACTCTAATTCATAAGTAGAGTCAGCCACCGTATCCTGCTTGGAACTTCTACAAGTCACTGCTCCACCATTTAACACAAACACCCAACCCGACTGAGAACAAAATTTGTCTCGATTTATCTAAAAGTTGGCGTCACTATATCCAGTTACTCTTAATGTATCACTGCCACCAAGGACCAAAATATTTCCTTCATCCTTTGCAAATACTTAAGAATATTATTCACTGCAGTCTAATGAGATCTTCTAGGATTCCCCTGAAAACGATTGACCATGCTCAAAGCATAAGACACATTAGGGCGAGTACACGTTATAATATACATGATCAAACCCACAACCGAAACAAATGGGACTCAACTCATATCAACTATCCCTTCATTTGTACTAGGGTTTTGAGTCTTACTCGACTTTAAATATACTTTAAAAAACATAAAAAAATGCACTAACATATTATATAAAAACATATTTTTTAAATACATAAAAAATACGTTTTCGTATATTATATTATTACATTGTTATGATCCTAAAAGATATTTTCATGTTTTCATAAAAAAAAGTTTTTTTTTTTTTTTTTTTGCCTTCACGTAAAAATTATTTTTTTTACGTATTTATTTTATGTAAAATATGTATTTTTTTACGTATTTTAAAAATTTGTTTTCGTATAATATGTTATTACTTTGTTATATTCCAAAACTAAAGACGTTAAAAGTATATTTTAGGTTATAACAATGTAATAACATACGACTGATAATTCTCGACACGATCTGCGACACGACACGAAATAAATGGGTTTGGGTTGAGTTTTTCAACCCGCCAACCCGCTAATTCGTTTATTAAATAGGTCATATATCAGTTTTTAAAATTAAATGGGTTGACCTGCCAACTCGTTTATATTTTTAATAAAAAAATTATATTATTTTTAAATGTATCAAATATTAGTATTTAATAACTATTATATACCACTGATTCATAATTCATTCACCATTTGACATTTTAACTCGTGCAGGTGGTCGTAACGACGTAACCTGTAAGGCTCAAAGACTGTAACCATTTTGCCCATTTGCCCTAAAATCTAAATAATCTCAAAATCAAATCCGCAAATCGTGTAACTTCCACTTCCAAAATTTCAGTCTACCGGTGACTCGGTCACTTACCCTCCTCTCTGTGATCGAAATCAAGTATCGAAATCAAATCCACGAACCTAAAATTACATCAACCATCAAGAATTTATCCATATTTAATTATCAATTTTATTTATGGAATCAGATCCACGAACCCGCCAACATGTGAAACCGTAAAAATAAATGGGTTGATGGGTCATATATGAATTTATGTTCCAAACCCGCCAACCCGCGACCTGTATAATAAAATGGGTCGTGTTCGGGTTGACATATTTTGACCCGCCAACCCGAACACGACACGATTGCCATGCCTATAATAACATATTATACGAAAATGTGTTTTTTAAATACATAAAAAAACATATTTTACATAAAATAAATACATAATTTTTTTTCCTATATGAAAGGAAAAAAAAATTGTTTTTATGAAAACATGAAAATATGTTTTATGATCATAAGAATGTAATAACATATTATACGAAAGTGTATTTTTTTTTCTAAATACATAAAAAAAATCATTTTACGTAAAACAAATACGTAAAAAAAAACATATAAATTGTTTGTAATTTTTTTACAATATGTTAAAAATATATATTGTTTAACTAAAAAAAGTATTTTTCTTTTTTTTTTCTTTTGTAAAATTATGTTTTTTAATTAATGTATTTACGATTTTAGATAATATTAATTAGTTTTCGGAAATATAAAAAAAGTTTGGTTCTAGCCTAATTGGCTAAGACTTTGTCTGATTAAGGAAAGGGGGATGAGTTCCCAAGTTGACTAAGTTTGTGACCTTTAGTAAACCACATGATCTATTTTTGTAGCTTCGTCTTCTTCGATTAGCTTAATCTTCTCTGACGATCATGGTGCTTGTCATAGAAAAAAAAGACTTAAAGAAAACATAACCGCCACTTATTGTGTTATTAAGAGAGTTGTACCATATGAAGATCAAGGAGAGAGATTAATAGAGGTAGTGTCGATGTTCTCCGACGACTTCTCGCTCTTGATCTGAGTGTTATGGTGATCATTGACTCACGTACTCTTGAAGGCAATGTTGTGTTGATCAAAAATAAGAGTCGGTAGAAAGGAGGCAACGACGACGATACGGTGGTATATGATGTTTGGAGATGTCGATGGGTTGGTTTAGCATCAAAATTTGACCACTTGGGTGAAGGGAATGCATACAAAGTTGGTATGGATGTATGGTGGGGTGGGAAACAATGGTTAAAGGAGGGCGACAATGGTTTAGTAAGGGAGGGTGACAATCTAGTTCTTGCTCATTTAGGGTTTAGTGTTAGAGAAGAGAGATAGAGTGATATAGACAGTGACTTTAGGTGGGTCTGAAAGGGGAATGGTTGTGTGTTTATTTTTTAAAATTCGAAATGATAAAAATAAAAGAAAATTAAAAAAGAAACATATAATGATATAATATTCATTTTATTTTTTATAAGTATTCAACACACAACAAAATAAAAATCGTAGGCGTGTTAAAAAAAGATTAAAGAACAAACACATAAATTAATCCAAACTATATTAGATTATTGGTATAACATGTTGTAAAGGAAGCTTAAACTTCAAGTTATCTTGGGCTCACTAGTCAGTTTAACGGGCTGGCCTGATATGCATGCGAGCAGGCCTGATGTTGGGCTAGTGTATGCTGCTCAGTTGAGGTCGTAACTCGTAAGTGGTAACGTTTACGGTTTACCTGATTTCTGCCTTCTATCTATTTCTTCACCACTGTCGTCTTTCCCAAATCCTAGATCAAAATAACGTTACTGCTACCACCGCCTTCACCACCATTGTTTACACCTACCACAACACCGTTTCCTCACCACCTGTATCACCGGTCATCTTCTTTCCAAGCCCACACCACTCTCCGGCAACGAACCTTAAACCCCATTTCGAAGAATAAAATAGGTCAGATTTGTGTTTCTCGTCGCTCACAATTTATTTTTTGATTCTTGAAGGATTTTGCTCTAAGTTTTTTTGATTTGAGTAAGGTTTTTATAACTTCACTGAATTTTGCTCTAAGTCTTTTAATTGGAGTTGTTTCTTTATGTGGTATACTTTGTATATTACGACATTTTCAGCCTAGTTCATAAAAACGAGGATTGTAAGGTTGTGGAGATTAATCAGTGGCATGGTGTTATAATTAAATTTCAACTAAGTGTTGTTTTATGTATTAGGGGGTCATGAAGACTGTTAAAAGCATCTATAAATTGGGTCAAATTGTTGAGCTTAAGCAAGAAATCGAGATCTTAAAACAGAAGCAGCATACTAAGAACGATTTGATTGGGAATCTAGACATTAGAATTTCCAAGCTTAAAAAGGAAGACTCTCAACAGTCAAAACAAATTTCTGATTTACAGCTCAATCTCGGCGCTCTCACTGCCGGATTCTTTGACTTGGAAAACAAATTAGTCAGTGAATTTGGCGACAAGTTCAAAACATCTGCATTTAGCGACAAGTTCAAAACATCTGCAACTGAGGCTTTTCAAGATAATATATCTCCAAGTGTACCTGCTCCAGCTTCTCAAGATGTTTCTCACCAAACCAGTGGAACTCGCATTGTTGATTGTTTTGATAAAGAATCTGCTTCAGCTGATCCCAGATTAATTATGAAACAAGCTCAAGGAAAATTACTCTTCAAGAAAAATTCCGATAAAAACATCCGAGGAGATCGCCCGCAACTGAGTGTCACTGAGCTTGACAGAAAGAGGTTCAAAACCAAGTATGGAGATCGGACAAGAATAAAGGTGTGGGGATTTTCTGCTGAGAAGAACATCTGGGTGATTAAAAGGAGTAGTGGAAATGTGGAGTATTATAAGCATCAGAATGATTTTTGCTCTTGGACCAAAATAGATCTTACAGAACTATCTAATGCTCCTTTCCACAACCCATCGAATGATCCTCGAGGGACTAATTTTAAGCTCTTCTTGGAAAACCAAGTGAAGAGAAAATTCGATGGGATGAAAACTGCAGAATCTTTTGTCAAGAAAGCAAAGGGCGTATTTAATCCCAGCTCCAACCGTACCATAAAAAATGTGATGTGGCCTCCTACCAAACAAATGAAACAAATTCCACAGTTACCTGACGGGTCTCTGCAGAATATGGAATACTGGGTATTTGATGAGGCCACAGGCACCGCTGTCATCGAGCTCCCGACTCGAGGGATTCGTCTTCGTGAAGCAAAGGATCTTCTTCAGTTCGGTGAGCGGGATATCCGTACTTTGGCGAGACATCAAATTGTGGTCAACGATGATATTCAGGAGATCATCGCTAAAATATTCACTAGAATGGTTGGTGAAATTATCAACAAGAAGATGTGGGCAGGTGCCTTGGGAAGGTCAAATGTGTCGAATGTCTATAGGTCATGACCTTAACAAACTAAGGGGGAGATTGTTAGGACATATTTATGTTGGTTTGTGCTAGACTTTTATGTTTTATATAGCGTTTTCGGTTGGAAATTAGGTTGCTGTTTGTGTTCCCTATAAATAGGAGACTTAGATGATCGGTTTTGGGTTAGCTGTTTTCGGTCATTGCTGTGTGTAAGATCCTTTGTACCTGACGATTTCGATTAATATATAATTGTGCGCATTTGGATCGATATTGCTTCTTCTTCTTCTTGATTCATTCTGATTTGATTCATTGATATTATTTGATCACTAGTTGGTTCATTATTTGGGGACTTACGGTTTATGTTGCCAAAAATTTTGTTAACATTTTCATTCGATAAATTTGATTTTGTTTGATGATGATGGTGTTGGATTTCTTGTGGTTTTTCTTGCTTTATCCCTTTTTATATGGTGTTAACACTCTTCTTTTTCTACATAATTGTTGGAGTCGTTGAGATTGAGAAAACATCGACTGCCGAATGACATCATGTGGTCGACGCAGTGCGAAGTTTTTCTTTGTTTCGAAGGTGGCTATTGTGAAGAGGTGTTGGTTGCTTGTCAAACAGTATTCAATACTCGTCTAGTACTCATTTAGAGCCTTCTTGAAGACTATATCATTACTTTCCCTGCCTTTTCGGGACAATGATAAATTGTAGATGCCAATAACGTTGACATTTTGTGTTCAAATCCTTCCGCTTGGTATTAATTTGTTGTACCAATTCATTCAATAGTATAAAGATGGTAAGAACGGGGTGTCGAACGCTTGTGAACGAGTATGATTCCAATTAAAAATATCCACTATTAATTAAACTAGAAAATAATAGTAAAATAGGGATTTCTGATTTTAAAATTCAGAAACTTCTAACATCAATTTTAAACAACTTATGATGAACAAGTAATTAAACTAAATAGAATATATTAGATGCGATTTAAAAAAATATATAAATAATACTTTTGTTTAGATTTGATTCACATCTCTTATGGTTGATTTTGTTAAGAGTACAATGGATTCAATTTTGTTATTTATCGATTCTTAATATGACTAGCATCATTAACATCATGGTCAGACTATTAATCCTTTAATTTTAACAAATTATTAATTGTAGTGATAAGTGAACTAATATTTCTAAAAATCAGGCTTCAGGTCGAATTATGAAAGAATTGAATATTAAATTGACAACTGATAATAAGAATCAAATTTTGATATAAGAATGACTATCACATATATACTCACACATAAAAGTTACCAACTTCTCTATTTAACCCTAGGTATATACATAACCCTTTGTCATATAATCTTAATGGTCATAAAATCATATGATTTAACTATATTAAGATAAAATAATCATCTAACCTAATAATATTCGGCAATAAACATTAAAGATAATGACTTTAACATATGGGGATCTTTAACAAGCACATTAAATTCGAAATAATTGAAATCAATACATAGGTTCAAGTTCATCTACTCTAAACGAAAGTAAATGGTTTGTAGTCCATAACTAAAGTAGAAAAACAACTAAAAACGAAGAGAACTTTCCTAGACATTATTAGAAAAAGAAAATCGAATGGTTAGTTGTGTATCGTCTCTCGATCTTTTCAAATCTTGCTCCAATAACGATCTCTGGTCTCCAAAGGGTTTTTGAAGGCTCTTTGGTAGTTATGTTCGAAGAAAACTTGTTGCATACTTGAGAGAATGAAAGAATATCATATTTATAGAGTTTTCAAAAATTACACCACCGCAACATGGTGGAGGTATAACTATGCCGACGTCTTTGAGCATATGACTTACTGTATGCGGCAATTTCACCCTCGTACCTTTTTTTTTTTTTTTTTTTTCTTTCTGACATACGTCTATATCCCGAGTTCAAAACAACAAATCAATCATTTCATTCCAAGTATTAGCGTCCAATTATTCGGTGAATGTCTTCTTGAAGTTCTTACATCCGTATATTCGCTGAACTTGTCAAAATAACATTTCACATCATTATTGCGTTTATATGCTCTATGGCTGTCGACTTGGATACATGCTCAAACGGATTTTCACAAATCTGTGTACCCTGAAACATATTAAGATCAAAATAGGCTTGCAAAAAAACATATTTCATTAGCAAAAGAAATTTTTAATAAATTTTATATCCAATACATATATATATATATATATATATATATATATATATATATATATATATATATATATATATATATATATGTATAAGTTCAGGTTTATTTGAGACCATTCTAATTTTGTGAGACCGTGAGACCAAATCTAAAAATAATTTTAAAATCCAAAATAAATGGAAAAATCCAAAAATTCTTTTTTTAAATGTTATTTTCGGAACTTGAATTAACTAAAAAAAATATAAAAAAAATAAAAAAAAATCCGTTTTTTTTTTGAAAAATACGTGAAATATTCTAAATAGAATATTTCACTGACATATTCTAAAAAATAATTTTAAAATGCAAAATAAATGGAAAAATCTAAAAATTCTTTTTTTAAATATTATTTTCGGAACTTGAATTAACTAAAAAAAATAAAAAAAAAATAAAAAAAAATAAAAAAAAAATTCTATTTTTTTTGAAAAATACGTGAAATATTCTAAATAGAATATTACACTGTACATATTCTAAAAATAATTTTAAAATGCAAAATAAATGGAAAAATCAAAAAATTCTTTTTTTAAATATTATTTTCGGAACATGAATTAACTAAAAAAAAATAAAAAAAAAATAAAAAAAAAATAAACAAATGCGTCTCACGGTCTCACAAAATATAAGTGGTCTCAAATGAACCTAACCCTATATATATATATATATATATATATATATATATATATATATATATATATATATATATATATATATATATATATATATATATATATATATATATATATATATATATATATATATATAGCTTCTTTGTAGTTGGCAAAAATATGACACCAAGATGGATAATGCAACAATATACTTGATTTTAGATAAATCTAACATTTGCCCATGTCTCCCCAGAGGTTTCAAGCTGCACGATTAAATTTTTTTTACTGTTATTGTCATACGTTTCATACAAATTTAAGTTTCTTCTTAGGCCATGCACATTTTTTGGATTGCTACATTCATGCATAGATTCACAACCCGATACTATCTTGTGTGTGCCTGCGTGTGGAGGTCTGTCCACACCATCTCCTCCGTGTCCCTTCACTATGTGTTGCCATTTGTTTAACAAATAAAATAAACATTCAAAATATATAATAAACATACTTTAAATAAAACTTATAACCAAGATTTGAAAATTTAACAAATGTTATAACTAATTAGGATGTTTAATAACCGTAATCTACCGTCAATCAGAATCAACACTAGAACAATATGTTGGTACAACATCATAATCACTGTCATAGTTTTTGTTATTTATTTTTTCTTCATCATCTAAAGCGTATATATATCATTACCGTCATCTTCATCATTAATGAAATCGTCATCATTTATAGGAGCAATATTTCACCTAGCAGTCACACTTTATTGACCAACTTTATGTAAACTCGTATGGATATGCAAAAATGCCTAAATCGACAACCAAGATAAAATCAGTTGATTGAATGTCGTTCACGACATCTATCTCATTAACATGAATATTTGGATGATCTCAAAGTTTTCGATGATGAACATCTTCGACAACTCTCCGGTTATTGTTATTGTTTCGAGTAGGATCTTAGAGATAAACTGCTTGTTTGGTTTGTGTGGTTAAGATGTATTTTTGATCATCATACCATGTTTTACCGACATACCATTCATGACTAATATTGATAATAATCATATTGTTTTTAGTAATTAAACGTCTATTACTTAATGACGCATTCAACCATTTATCACGAAGGACTACAACTGAGTAAGTGTTTAAATAGTGCAACTCTATGATTTCCTCCGGTTAACAATAAAATGGTTTACTGTCGTCTTTTAATGTAACACCACTATTTTGAGTAGTGCGTCCGAGTTCATGGCTACACACGAAAAATCAAACACCATTTACTATGGACGCAGTGTAAGAATATGCATTAAACAAACAATATGCCAACGCCTTTAATTTGTCAGAGTATAGTATGAAGGCTTATCTTTTTCGAGACGATAAATTTGTAGGAAATATAAAGATTGTATGTTTAAATATTAATATAAATTAGTTATACATTATAAATATATAACATATTTACTTTTTTTTTTCGAACAATGAAGGAAATTCTGTTTTGAAATCACTTTCAGGCGATTTTGATTCGAATTCGCTGGATATGGGACGAAACAATTGAAATAGTTTAAAAAATATATTATGGGTGTGTATCTATTAAAAGAGAAATTAAATATCCTTCTACTATTTCTTCCTACAAATCCTCCTATCCAATTGAATAGTGACATGTATATCATTTAATGCTCATTTAATGATATTTTAATACATTAATATGACACATGTAATCATTTAATTGAGTAGGAGGATTTGTAGGAATAAAAGTAGGAGGATATTTAATTTCTCTCTATAAAATAAAAACTTGTTATCCTATGATATATTACCATAATTCAAATGTATAACTAATCTATTTTTGTAATTAGTATATTTTTCTAAATTATCATGTATCAATAAAAATAAATTGAAGTAAAGTATTATAATATTAAAATAATAATAATAAAAAAAATGTATTTTTTTTTATTTAATCCAATTTAACTTTAATTTTGGTATATATACTTTGGGTCGGCAGGTGGCCCACATCGGAGGCCCAAGATAGCTATCTCGTTTGAATTGGTTAGCACACGATTACTTTAGTGCCCGACAAATTCGGGTAAAGTTTCAAATGGCAATAAAAGAAGCCAAGAAGGTGGTGCCATTGCCATCTCCACCATTCGTAGTGCCAACGCGGGAAATTGGACAACGGCGATGTCTGTATCAATGGCGATGCTTCCTCTCAAGAGCTTGTTTCCATAACTCCTTTACATCTTCACGTCTCACTACAAGGTACTACTAAGTTATCATTACTTTAATTTCAGTCAACTACCTGCAGTTGAAATCGATAGTTTTAGAATCACAATCGAGTCAAATTCGATGAAAACTGCACGATTCTGTTTATAAAATTGCAGATTGTGCAGTTGCGAGATCGAATGGTAGAAAAATTTACGTTTAAGTGTGCACTTATACATATACACATAGCAGACTTGAGAGCTGATTTTCAGTATGATAAGACGTAATTGATATGATTATGGACTTGTGATTTTCGTTTTTAAAATTTATTAGATTCCTACAGTCATATCAACAAAATTTTGTTTTTTAGTAGCGCGAAGAGGAGAATGTTCGAGTATTTTACAAAAGTAGCTTTCTAAAAGTCAGCAAGTTCGTTCGGAGGACATTTCGTTCCCTGTTTTCTCTAAATTTTTGACATAAACTATTGTGTTATTGTGTAAGATAATGTGTTGCTAAAGAGATTTTCATATATTTTTAAAAGATTAGTTCCAATTTATAAAATTCTAACAATTGTTATTGCGAATAGGAAAATGATGAGTATCAAATTCGTATATTAAAGTACCCTAAAAACACCACGCTTTTGGCAAGTCTGTTCAGATGAGCTTCTCATTCCATTTAAACAAATCTTTTTCTCCGATTTTATTGACTAAAACTTTGGAATAGCGTAAAAGCAATTGTTTCGGGAAAAAGATTCTCATATACTTTAATTTAAATTCAACCTCTGAGCTTCTAAAGATATGTGCGACTACAGTATTATCGCAATTACTTCTTTGATGATCTTTGTTTTACTGAAGAATGATTCTCATATTCTTTCTTGACTTCTTCTGTTATATTTGGTCAAATATATATTACTTATAATAAAGTCGTAATTAGTTTTATACGCTCTTTTCATCCTCATGTTTGGCCTTTTCTTCTTTGCTAATTTCTGCAATCTTGTATCTTTTGTTTTTGTTTAATTCACAGCATCCATCATCATGACAAGTGTTATTCTCCGGGAAAGAAGTCAAGAATCTTCAAATCTTCATACTCATGACACATTCAAGGAGGAAGACGATGAATTTGCTGCTACTTTAAGGAAAGCAGAATCACTCGATTATAACAACTGCATGTGGTTATCTTCAGGTGATGCATCATCATCATCACCATCATCTTGTTTTCATGATAACAGTTTATCTTGTTACACAGACGTTAAAATAGACGCCTGGTTTATCTCTTTATTATCAACAAAATCCCGTGATATATTAAGCACAAAAGCTACATTCTTCGATGGATCCATAGCAAATCCTATAGAAGAAGCATCTTTAGTTCTTGATGAAAGAAAAGAATTCGAGTTTTTTCATGAGAATTTAGAAGAAAAAGAAGTGGTTTCATGGCTAGCAAATGATGAATCCTCTAGTGTTTCTTCAATTACTGATACCACTGATCATGATCTATCGTTTTCTTCATGTTCAAGCTCTGAATACTCTTCAGAAGTTGTGGATATGGAAGAAATTGGTACAAATAAACCACTTTTTTGGCCTTCTGATTGGACATCTGATTGGGATTCAGAAACCAAATGTGATTTATTTATCATGTCACCTCGTAAGAACATGTATAAGTTGGATTCAGAAAAAGGCTGCAATAGAAGGCTTTTATTTGACACACACCAAAAATCCTCCACTAATTTTGATCTAAAAAACAAAATGAAAAACAAGCCTTCAAGATTTAAAAAACCCACAAAAACTAGTACTAAAATTGTACCTCTTGATGATGAGATTGATTTTGGAAGGCTAACAGAAGCTAAAGCTGTCAATGAAAGTGGGCCCATGGACACAAAGACTAAAACTAAAACACCGGTTCTTAATGAGGATTTGAGACTCCAAGTTCTTAATGGAAAAAAGGATTTAGACAAAGGTTGTAGTAGAAAGCTTGAGTTTAGCATAGGTGATGAGGATGATGATACATCAGAGGTAGTAGAAGTCAAACCGTTGACCATGAAATCTGTAAGGAAGCATAGAATAGTATTGGAAGATCTTTTGTTAGTGGATAAGTTAAATGTAGAGGGTGCTATTGAAGAAGCATTGGGGCTTGATGAATTTGATGGGCTTGAGGGTCTAGGATCTGAATTCAACAAAGATGGGTTTTGGCTCATTGAGAATTTTTAATTGTTTTTTTTTCATGGACAAATTGTAATTGTAGCTAGCTATGTATATTCGTGAGTACTACGACTACAAATTGTCTCGCTAAAATGTGTTTATTTAGTTTCTAAAGATCTTTATATCACATATGTAATTTGTTTATTTAGTTTTTAAAGATCTTTATATCACATATGTGTTTATCTCTCACGGATTAAATGAGTAAAATCAATAATTTGGTTAAAAATGAAACAAGTCCTATAGTTGAAGCAACAGAAAGTCGCCTAATTTGGTTCTTTAGTTTTAATGAAATTAACCATCGAGTGGGGCGTTTATGTTCTAACAGTGAATTAAGTTATTTTAACACATTAACCCATTTAAACACAACCGAATTGGTGTGATCAATCCTTTTTATATCGCTTAATGATATCTTTGTATTGACACAAGTTGGAGAATGATGATCTTGAATGCCTAACTTGCCAAGTAAGAGATGATATCTTTGTATCGACTTAAGTTGGAGCATGATGATCTTGAATGCCTAACTTGCCAAGTAAGAGACATAAGCAATCTTTGCCCAAAGCTTTGGTAAAAAGATATGCAATTTGACCCTTTGTGTCAACATTGTCTTAATCTCTTCAAATTCCACTATTTCTCGAACAAAATAACAATCCATCTCGATATGTTTTGTCCTTTCATGAAAAACCGGGTTATTAGCTATATGTCTCGCAACCTGATTATCTCAAAACAATGGTGTCGGACCATGTTGTGGCAGTAAAATACCTAACAACCAACACATCCACAAAATCTTGCTAACGGTTGTCGCCATTGACCGATATTCCGCTTCAACTGAAGAGCGAGACACCACTGACTGCTTCTTTGTCTTCCTGGGAGTTGGAGCTCATCCCAAAAGCATCAAGTATCTGGTTCGTGATCATTGCGTCTATGCACCGCCAAATCAATCGGCATCATAGTATACAACAAGATTCAGTCCACCATTTTAGGAATAAAAATGCCTTGTCCTGGTGTCGTTTTGAGGTATCTCAACACTCTTACAACTACATCTATATTTGTCGTGGTGTCGTTTTGAGGTATCTCAACACCCTTACAACTACATCTATATGACTTTGTCTAGGATCAAAGACAAATTAGCTGAGCATATTAACAAAGTAAGCAATACCTGGTCGTGTTGCTTGTAGATAAAGCAATCTTCCAACAAGACGATGATATTGACTTGCATCAACGCAAGGACTCTCATCAATCTGATCTAACTTCATATTTTGTTCCATTGGGAACGAGGTGGGTCTACATCCCACAATCTTCAAGAATATCAAAGGTATACTTTCTTTGATGAAGAACGATACCTCCACTTATTCTAGCAACCTCAATGCCCAAAAAATACTTCAAATGACCCAAATCTTTAATGCTGAATTCTTTATCAAGAAAAACCTTCGTTCCCTCAATCCTTGACACGTCGTTCATGATAATTATTACATCGTCAACATAAATAAGGGCAACAACAAAAACTCCTCCCTTATTGTAGATAAAAAGCAATGCGTCGGCTGTTGATTTCCAGAAACCAAGTCTCGTGAGTGACATGGGGAACCTTTTGGTACCAGTTTCGCGATGCTTGACGAAGGCCATACAGTGACTTTCGTAACCTGCAAAATCGTGTGTCATCTTTGTTTGAAAAACTATCTGGGATCTTTATATAAACTTCTTCTTTTAGATCTCCATGCAGAAACACATTGTTCACGTCAAGTTGGTGCATAACCCAATCTTTCTTCGTGGCAATGGTGAGCAAGGTTCTAACGGTTACCAATTTTGCAACTGTTGCAAATGTGTCATGATAATCAATGCCTTCCATTTGTGTAAAACCCTTTGAGACAAGTCGCGCTTTGTACCCTTCGATCTTTCCATTTGACTTGTATTTGATTTGTACACCCACTTTGACCCAATAGCATGTTTTCCTTTTGGCAGCTCTTCAAGAGTCCACGTACCATTGTCTTCAAGGGCTTTGATCTTATTTTCAATTGCCATTATCCAATTTTCATTTTGAATAACTTGTTTAAAAGACTTTGGTTCTACATTTGAGCTAATAGCAACAAGAAAAGCTTTGTGACTGTTAGTGAACTTATCATAAGAAATATAATTAGTAAGAGAATGTACCGTTGAAGATGCTTGATGGCTAGTAGGGTGTACATGATTTATCGAAGGAGGAATCTTTACAACAAAAAGCATCAAATTTATTTGATAGGAATTTGGTTCGCTTTTCTCTCATGTTAATTAAATGTTACTGATCATGACCTTCATTGGAGCCAAAGGTTTCGGTAAAAACAGGTGTATCAGTTGTTTCTACAACCATCGGTTGCTCTACATTCCTTTCATCTCCTTCATTTAAACTCTGCTTACTAGTTCCACCCTCTGTAAGTATTTCTTGGTTTATTCCACTTTAAGAGGCAGTTCGAAGGATTCTAACTCATCATCTTCTCTATCAAGGGTAAATTCATCATTAAACTTATCTTCATGATGACCTTGGGTTTTATATTTGTTTGGGGCGAAAGGAAAAACATTATCAACAAACTTTACATCTCTTGAAATTGTTACCTTGTTGCTATGCATAACGAAAATTTTGTACCCTTTTGACCATGTGGGTAACCAATAAAAACACTTGGTTTCCTCCTTACTTCAAACTTATCTCCCCGTGTGTTAGTATTTCTAGAATAGGCAAGGCAACCGAAAACCTTCATATGAGTGTAATTTGGTTCATGACCAAAAAGGACCTCGAATGGGGTTTCAAAATTTTAAACTTTGGAAGGAAATATATTAATAATTTAAGTTGCTATTAAAACACACTCACCCCAAAATTTTATCGGCATATTAGCTTCAAATCATAAGGCTCTAGCAACTTCTAGTAAGTGTCTATGTTTTTGTTCAACAACCCCGTTCTGTTGAGGTGAATGAGGATAAGAAGTTTCGTGAATGATCCCCATGCTAGAATAGAAATCATTCATGAAACCTGATGTGAATTCTCCACCATTAGTACTTCTTATTTTTTTTTAACATTCTTTCCAAACTGAGTCTTGATCATATTACATAAGTTAAACAGTTGTTAACTGGCTTCTTGTTTGTGTTTAAGTAGAAATACCCACACAGATTTGCTATAATCATCAACCACAATTAAAAAATAATGTGCCCCTGTAAGAGAAGGTGTGCAATAACTCCCCTATATGTCATAATGAATCAAATCAAAGCATGCATTGGTTTTAATGGAACTACTAGGAAAAGGAAGCCTTGTATGTTTAGCCCTAACACATGAATGACAAACTTTATTGTTTAAATTGATCACAAAATTTCCTAAAAAACTTTACTTTACTCAACTTTGAATCTGAAGTATTACCTAGTATCTTGTGCCATACTTCTACATCCAATCTCGTCATCAAAGCCTTCTTCTTTTCTGCCATTGAATCCATTTGATAGTGAGACGCATAACAGATAAAAGATTGTATTTGAATCTCAGGATGTACCAAACATTCTCTAGTTTTATCCCATTTAGGAGGTGACAAAATCGATTCCCTTTAACGGGCACCGAGTCTCCATTAGGAATGGTGACATGTGGCTCATTGTCACAAATGGCTTTGATTTCGAAAAGATTTTGATCAGATGTCATATGGTTTGTGGCTCCTGTATCTACAATCCAAGAGCCATCACTTTCTTTGTTGTCAACCATGTTAATAGTAGGTTATGTGTTAATCCTTGCATCATGTTTGAAGTGTTTGAGTATGACCTTGTACTGTTCATCCGATAGAATAGGGACCTGGTTCACATCGTAATTATCCATGGAAGCTTTTGGTTTCCTTTTGTCCTTCTTTCCTTTTCGGGCCACCATTCGAGATATCAAATGAGTTTAAACCAACCTTATTTCTTTTGTCCACTTCTTACACAAAAGGTGCATTGTTCCACTTCATTTCGATTGCTTCGTTTCACCTCCTTTGCCACACCTTTGTTGCGTTGGGATGTAAAATCAACACTCTATTCACGTTAAATGGCGGAACTTTGGAAGGCAGTTGCATCTTATATTGGCCTTCTCGCAGTTGATATAGGGCGTTGTTGTTCATCTTCTGAAACAAGATGGTACGTTGTCCCTAAGATCGGTGTTGGTTTGGAAACAAGAATTTGTGTCTTTATTATTGTGAACGCACCGTCAAGACCCATCAGGAACTCATAAAGCTATTCATTTTCTTTGGATTCGATCAATCTCTTACCAAGATCACACGTGCAATGAGGTGTCAGTGATATGGTTTGTATCTTATCCCATAAGGCCCTCATTCGTATATAGTAGGATGAAACGGAAGCATCATCTTGAGATGTATTTGTGAGCATCTATTTCAACTCGTAAGCACATGGTGCGCTCTCTCTTCCGAACATTTCTTCAAGATCAGCCCAGATCTCTGCAACGGTGTTGGCATATTTGACACTTGACCGTATATTTTTCTCTATTGCTGTCATCAACCATCCCTTCACCATGGCATCACATCTCATCCAAGGCATGAAATTAGTGGAACTTCCCGTCGACTTTACAATAGTCTTGTCAACAAAACCTATCTTGTTTTTGGCGAACAAGAAGTTTCTCATCTCCTGAACCCAATTAACATAATTGATGTCTGTGAGGGCATCAGTCACTAGCATTTGTTTGGGATAATCTGAAGCATGAATGTAGAAAAGCGAGTCAGCCCCGATCTTGTTACTGTTGTTGTTTTTTTGATGATTCTGCATCATCTCCGACCATTGTGCAGCCGTTGGCTACCTTCCTCGAGATAGGTCAGTTTAGACCTGCTTTGATACCATGAAAATTTTAATAATCTTATTACTTCATTCAATCAACCCAAAACAAGTATATAAAAGTATTACACCAAAACTTATATTCTGATCATAACAGAAGGCTAAAAGCTAGGAAAAAACAAATAAGATAAATCCTAGAAAACATAATAGGATAACCTAAGCTAATAATAAAATAAATCTTTTATTTGCATATATTAAAATCATGCATATTTAAAAACTAAAATTACACAACGACATGCCATATCTTCTCTCTGAAGCTAGCTCTTTGTGCTTGCTACATGAAGGTCTCATTTCTAGCTCGAGCACAATTAACCTTCAACTTTGTCCACTTCCTAATATACATATTACGAAAATAGTTTGTGAGAAAAAGTTTCCTTGTGGGATACATATTGCATTTCAAATATTTCAAGCATGTATGTAACAAGATGAAGATGCATGTAACAATCTGTAATAACTAGAGTTGGAAAATATACTCTAATCGCAACAGAAACTGTTAGGAAGTAAAGCGGATAACTAGCAAAACCAAAAGCACACAAGACACAATATTTATATGGTTCAGTCAAGGAGACCTACATCCACGGGCAGGAGGAGAGTATTCTTTATTTCAGAGCTCTTAACACAGAGGTTACAAGTACAATTACACAGAGATTCACCTATCACTCTAGAATTCAAGATACAAAATTGACCTAGCATGCATCCCTATTTATACTTGAGGGATTAGACCTAAAACCCTAATGGGCCAAGCCCATAGGCCCATGAAGGGTGTCAATAAATCACAATCCGCCATGCAGCATCATTTGGAACATTCTTGAGCATTATCATCTTCTAAGCATACTTGGATCAGCATGACACATCAAAGGAATCAATATGGCGTATCATGTACCAAAATGGTCCATGATGGCTCAATAGCTTCTTCATGGAGCAACAACAACCCTAGTTGACGTAACAGGGATCTAAATGGCGCAAGAGCATCAAGTATGGTGCACAACATCAATCTTGGAGCAACAGGATAACCATGAGCAACAAGTACATGCATGGCTCAACAAGAAAACAAGATGGGTCAAGAGGAGAACAAGATGGCACAAGAGCATCCCTATTGACCCATCTCTTCATCATGTGGTGCAACAAGGATCCCTTGTTCCTCCATATCCCTTCCAAGTGCTCCAAACCTCCTTCCAAGTGCTCCAAACCTCCTTCCAAGTGCTCCAAACCCCCTTGTACACGATTCGTTCCTTTGGCACTTGATTAGTTCCTTTGTATGATGATCCATTGCTCTCTCAGAATATCCGTTCCATTGTCACATGCTCCGTGAACCCCAAGTGCTCCATTGAGGTCCAAGTGCTACAAATACTTCATGAACATGAGCCAAATGCTCGAGTCACATTTAACAATCTCCACCTTGACTTGAGCATCCTCTAAACTCCACCTCGAACAAGAACTTCCTATCCCTTCCTACCATTTGTCCCTGAAGGGACCTACTTCTTAGGAACATCAACCAAGTCCAAGCAAAGTTTGAACTTCTCCGAGGGCAACGAATTTGTCAACATATCTGCTGTGTTGACCTTGGTATCAATCTTTAGTATTCAAAACTTTTCTCCTTCCAGAATATCCCGAATGAAATTCAACCTGACATGAATGTGCTTCATCTTCTCGTGATACACAGGATTCTTTGCAAGACTCAAAGCACTTTGACTATCACAACACAAGACATGTTTCTCCACCTTCAGACCAAGACTCTGAATAAGCCCTTGCAACCATATATCCTCCTTTATTCCTTCCGTCATGGACATTTACTCGGATTCAGTTGTAGACAAAGCAACGGTATCTTGTAACGTTTACTTCCAATTGATGGCACATCCAAATAAAGTGAATATGTAGCACGTCCACGACCTGCGCTTCAAAAAGTCACCACCATAATTAGAGTCAGCATATCCCACCAATTCACTCTTCGTATTTTCTCGATACACCAAGAAAACATCCGTCGTTCCCTTCAAGTATTGCAAGATCCACTTTACAGCTTTCCAATGAGTCTTCCCTGGATTACTCATAAACCTGCTAAACAAAATAACTGCATGAACCAAATCAGGTCTGGTATAAACCATATCATACATGAGACTTCCAACAACACTAGAGTATGGAACACTGCTCATGTACTTCCTTTCTTCATTAGTAGTGGGTATAGTGCTTGGACCAAGTTTAAAGTGAGCCGCCAAAGGAGTTCCAACTGGCTTGGACTGGTCACAATTGAAGGATTGCATAATTTTCTCAATGTACTTCTGTTGAAAAATACACAACCTCCTTGCTTTTCTATTCCTTTGTATCTCCATCCCCAATATCTTATTTGCTGCTCCCAAATCCTTCATCTCAAACTCATTCTTTAGGGTTGCCTCCAGGTCATTTATTCCTGCCATACTTTGGCTACGATGAGCATATCATCAACATATAACAACAAATATATGAAGGAATCTGGTGACAATTCCTTTGAGTAAACACAATTGTGAAACTGGTTCCGAGTGTAGTTCGAGATCGTGAATGAATCAAATCTCTTATACCACTGTCGTGGAGACTGCTTCAAACCATATAAGGATTTCTTCAGCAAACATACATGGTCCTTCTTGGCATCACGGAACCCTTCTGATCGGGATATATAAATCTTCTCTTCTAAATTTCCATGAAGAAATGTAGTTTTCACATCAAGTTGTTTAAGCTCCAGATCAAATGCACTCACCATGGCGAAAAGAATCTGAAGTGTATTGTGCATCACGACCGGTGAGAACACCTTGTGATAATCAATTCCTTCTTTCTGAGAGAACCCTTTTGCCACCAACCTTGCCTTTGAACCTAGCAGGTTCAACCCTGGTATCCCTTCCTTCTTCTTAAAGATCCACTTGCATCCCACTGGGTTTGCTCACTTTGGTGATGTAACAAGATCCCATGTTTCATTCTTTTCTAAAGATTGCATTTCTTCATTCAAGGCCATCACCCAGTCATTTGCTTCTTTACTTGCCACAACCTCTTTATACAATTGAGGCTCCTCGATGTCAATGTCTTCTCTAGTTGCTAAGGCAAAAGTAATGAATTCAAGTTCACCTAAATTTACACATCCCACATATCTGTCAGGTTGTCGAATAACCTTCTTTGATCTTCTCCTTGCTATTTATTCAGACCCATCATATTTCCCGGCATCAACACCACTGGATGAAGATCCCATGTGTTGCTCTTGGGTTTCATCTTGTCTAGACTGTTCATTGCCGCCTTACTCTTTGTCACTTATCACAACTCTATCTGGAGTTTGGTATGTAAACTCCACCTTCTGGCTAGCACCCTGATCTTTGTTCCCTGCTTGACTTGTTTCACTTCCTCCCTGGTTACCCATGGCAGATTCATCAAACGTCACATCTCTACTCATGATAAATTTAGGAGTTATTCATTCTTCTGTACACCACAATCGATAACCTTTTACTCTTGTCACATATCCTAGAAATATTCACTTCATTGCCCTTGACTCAAGTTTACCATCATTCACAAGAGCATATATGGGGCATCCAAATATATGTAAACCATAATAGTCAGAGGGTTTCCCAAACCATACCTATTGAGGAGTCTTCAAGTCTATTGTAGATGATTGTGATCTATTTACCAGATAACATGTAGTGTTAACTACTTCTGCTAAGAATTGCTTGGATAAGTTAGCAAATATCCCCATGCACCTTGCACGCTGCATGAGTGTTTGGTTCATACGTTCTGCCACTCCATTTTTGTTGTGGTGCGTGTTGTATGGTGCGGTGCCTCACTATACCTTCTGCCTTGCATAAATTACCAAATGGAGCATTGCAAAACTCCAACCCATTGTCAGTCCTCAGAGTCTTTACCTATTTCCAATCCTTTTCTCAACCATGGTCTTCCACTCCTTGAACTTCCCAAACACCTCATCCTTCATCTTCAGAAAGTACAACCAAACCTTCCTTGAATAGTCATCAATGAATGTCATGAAGTATGAGCATCCTCCTTGAGACTTCACTGGTGCAGGACCCTACAGATCTGAGTGAACATACTCCAATATTTCCTTTCTTGTACGTTGAATGGTACCGAACTTCACTTTTGCGATGCTTTCCCTTGACGCAAGCTTCACAAAACTTTATCTTTCCAGTAGCCTCTCCACCAAGCAATCCTTGTTTACTTAGAATTGACATGCCATTCTCACTCATGTGCCCCAATCTATGATGCCACAACTCTGTCTTGTCATCACCTTTTAATTCAAGGATTAGAAGATAGCCACCGTTCCCATAACAGTACTGCCTCCTGGTATATAGATCCTTCCACGATTCATCTTCCATTTCATTGTAACCATAAAGCCTTTGGTTACTTTGACCCAGTCACCTTCACCAGCGTAACTCATCCCATTCTTAGCCAATGTTCCAAGAGAAATTAGATTCCTCCGAAGTTCTGGAACATACCAACATCTAACTTCCTGACCATGCCATCATGCATCTTGATCTGCACCGTGCCACTACCTTTGATACTGCTCACCCAATCATCACCCATCTTGACTGTGCCATCCCACTCTTTGAAGGAGTCGAACCAGTCACGATTATACGTCATGTGATAGGATGCTCTAGAATCTAAGACCCAAGCATCAACAGAACTTGATGTACACACAGTTAGTAAATCACCATCTTCCCCTTCATCAAAACTTTCCTGAACCACAGCAGCAGTGTCATTGCTGCTTGATTCACTCTTGGACTTCCCATTCCTCAGCTGTGGACAATTTCTCTTGAAATGCCCCCTTCTCCTTACAGTTATAACATTTCATGCTTGATGAACCTTTATACTTTGATTTAGAACGTGATCTCCCTCTAATTCCCCCTTTCCTCTCTTCTTTCCTCCCTCTCCTTGCAAACAAACCGGAACTGGACACTTCCTCTCCACCTGAAACTTTTCTTTTCAGTTCCTTGGACATCAGAGTGTCCTTCAAATCATTCATAGTGATCGTTTTCCTACCATAAAGCATAGTATCAATGAAATTATCATATGAGTTAGGAAGCAAACATAAGAGAATGAGTGCCTGATCTTCATCTTCAATCTTCACATCAGCACCTTGTAGATCCAAGATGATATGATTGAAGTTATCCATATAATCTTTCACTTTGGTACTTCCAGACATTATGAGAATGTACACCCTTTGCTTCTGATACAACTTGTTCGTTAGTGAGTTGTTCTGGTACTTGTCACAAAGTTTATCCCATAGCCTAGAAGCAGTTGTTTGATCCACAACCTCCCTCAGTACTTCATCTTTCAAACTCAATAGAATGGCATTATGTGCCTTCGTCAGAATATCCACCTTCTTATTAGCCGCCATGTCCTTTGGCAGTTTTGTGTCTCCTTTCCGTGCCACCGCACATCCTTATTGAACTAGAAGAGCCCTCATCTTCACCTTCCACAAAGTGAAGTCATTTGATCCATTGAACTTCTCTAAATCAAACTTGTGAATAGACATCTTTAATCAAAGGAATACAAATTGTAGCTATGATACCACTTGTTAGGAAGCAAAACGGATAACTAGCAAAACCAAAAGCACACAAGACATAGTATTTACGTGGTTTGGTCAAGGAGACCTACGTCCACGGGTAGGAGGGGAGTATTCTTTATTGCAGAGCTCTCACACAGAGGTTACAAGTACAATTACACAGAGATTCGCCTATCACTCTAAAATTTAATATAAAAAATGACCTAGCATGCATCATTATTTATACTTGAGGGATTAAACCTAAAACCTCAATAGGCCAAGCCCATTAGCCCATAGGCCCATGAAGGGTGTCAATGAATCACAATCCGCCATGCAACATCTTCTGGAACATTATTGATCATTATCATCTTCTAGGCATACTTGGATCAACACGACACAACAAAGGAATCAATATGGCGCATCATGTACCAAGATGGTCAATAATGGCGCAATAGGTTCTTCATGGCGCAACATCAACCCTAGTTGGTGCAACAGGGATCTAAATGGTGCAAGAGCATCAAGTGTGGCTCAGAACATCAATTTTGGAGCAACAACATCACCATGAGCAACAGGCACATGCATGGCTCAACAAGAAAACAAGATGGCTCAAGAGGAGAACAAAATGGAGAAAGAGCATCCCTCTTGACCCATCTCTTCATTATGTGGCGCAACAAGGACCCCTTGTTTCTCCATATCCACTCCAAGTGCTCCAAACCTCTTTCCAGGTGCTCCAAACCCCCCTTATACACGATCCATTCCTTTGACGCTTGATCAGTTCCTTTATCTGATGATTCATTCCTCTCTCAAAAGATCAGTTCCTTTGTCATATGCTCCATGAACCTCAAGTGCTCCATTGAGGTCCAAGTGCTCCAAATGCTTCATGAACATGATCCAAATGCTCTAAATGCTCGAGTCACATTTAACAGAAACAATAATATAAGTCGTATGGCACTTACTTTGTAACATCGTGTACCTGTCTAACTATTTAATATATATATATATATATATATATATATATATATATATATATATATATATATATATAGAATGCGAAGGACCCATACCAATTTGAGCTAATCACTTCATGAATACAATTTCACGCAACCAAGCTTAAATAATCCTTCGACTAAAGGACTCAACCATACAAGGGTTGGACTCTGACAAGAGCTACACAATAGATCCAAATCCTTCATTCTAAGATTATGTAACCCCCATAACATGTAATCTAATGTATTCATTTGATGGTTAACTCTCATCGACATGGGTCCCACAAAGCACAAAGCAAGCAACATTCTAGTAGAGGAGCCGACTGCCACTAAAACACGATAAAATCAGACAGATTCTCATATGAACTCTCAATCTTAGAATCCCAGCATCTCGAGCGTACCTTCGTTTTGCCATCACTCTCTCAAGAGTAGCTAATCATTCCTCATGATGACCGACTATGAGCCGCGCCCATCCTTGGGAAAGTACCACCTTCTCATTCAATAACGCAACTAGTCGGCTGTCCCCACACAACTCATCATACCAATAACTGACACACGACTCTTCATTGGTGCCCGGTGACTAATAGATTTAATCCCACAAGGGTTGGACTCAAACAAGAGATGTGTAGCAGGACCAAACCCCTTATCCTAAGATCATTTAAACCATGCAGCATGTGACTTAGCGTATTCACTCAACAGCCAATTCACACGCGAAAGAGTCATACCATAATTAATCAGGGATTCTATAAGAGATAAGGCATCCTATAATCATACAAATCTATCATGCAATTCCTGAAGATCCCTAGCCTATAACTAGCATGTTGTTCTAACATATCACAAGATCATATAACAGTGTGGAAATTTAGGGTCTACTTACTGGCTCCGATTGATCGTACACGTCACATCCTCTTTGATTATTTTGAAAACTATTTTGAAAATCATTTGTAAAATATTTTTCCTTAGTTTAAGACTGGATTCACACGAGTGTTCCTCCAATTCACTCAAACCAAGGCTCTGATACCAACTTGTAACATCTCAAAATTTCAACCAATTAAAAACTTTCAAAACAACCCTTTGACAGAAAAATCAGGATGTGTATGGTCACGCCTTTGCCTTGCCACGATTCTCTGAAACACCTGAAACCATAAAACAAATTTTTTTAGCACAAAGCTTAGTGAGTTACCCCAAAGTACCAACACACAAATGGATAACATATACAAATAACAACATGCATACAGAGCCTTCAGCCTGTCTGGACCGCTTTATCGGGCCTTCAGCTTGTCTGGACCGCTCACAGAACCTTCAGCATGTCTAGACCGCTTCATTGGGCCTTCAGCCTGTCAGGACCATTCTCTGGGCCTTTGGCCTGACTGATGCACCCCGCTGGAATACAACCTTTCCGGGTCGCGCTGGGTCTGTTGACCTTCAGCATTAAGTAGGACCGCCTCAACCCAACCATACACACAAACCATGTCAACATATACATAACATATAAGCATACATATAACATACCAATATAAATATAACCGGGTTTGTTGACTGGCAGCACAAAGCAATACAGTATCAACCCAACCACACATAACATCAACACATGCGACTGGTAAACATATAGCCAGAACAGATAATAGGCAGATCTAACAGATCACTAAGCATAACATCATCCTATCTACCAGGATACAGATCTAACAGATCACCACGGTACTTAATCATACGATAAACAAGGATAACAATCTAAAGGGACGATATTGGTGCCTTTGACCTGCAAGTACAGGGATGACAACTCACCTCAATCCACTGATATGCAAATGACTGCTTGCACCGCCGAACCAGATAACCTTGCGCCAACTAACAACAAATAAATTCCAATTAATAATTATGCCATAATCCATTAACCAAGGTCTCAAATAATAAGTCTTGACTCCTAGGGTAAAAGACCATTTTACCCTTTCCTTAATGGGCCTAACTCAAACTTGGCCCAAGGCCCACTAATGGCCCAACAACACAACCCAAGGCCCGAACCAAACCTAAGGCCCACTCAATGTCCTGAGGCCTAACCAGAGCTCAAACAGATAATTCATAGCCTAAAGAAACAACCCAACCCAAACGAAGCCCATTCCAAAAGAGTCCAAGTCCAAAAAGCCCAAAAACCCACTGACCAGACGAACGTGTGGCGTTCATCGGCTGAACACATGACGTTCCCGATAACTTCCAACTTCTTAATCCAATGGTTTAATCCCTTAAGCCCAAACGTCCAAAATCTAAGAATAGATCAATATAAGCGACTTAATCCATAAAGTTGAAAGCATTAATCCTTGCATGGCTTAATGAAGTCAAATCACCGAAGATGAACTCTAAATATCAAAATCACTCCAAAATGTCGTAAAAACTTCTTAATACAATAAGACTTCAGTCCCAACTTCCAGATCTGATTCAAAGGACTTCTTAAGTCATAAATTTTTATACTTTATGACTTAGCATAACTTAATGGGACTCAAATCAAAACCCTAAGTTCCGAACTTCATCAAATGGATACCAAATCATGCATGAAAGGTTTATACCCATCAACATCCAAACTTTATGACTCTATAACCCCAACAAGGGCCAAATATGAAGTTCAAAGGTTCTAGAGTAACTTCTACTCATAAGAACCACCACAAAGGGACCAAAATCATAACAAAGTGCCACCTAGATAGATCTACATCAAAGAGTTGTCAAGGTTGAGATTTTATACCTCCAGAAGTGAGATCTAGGTGAACAAAGCCTGGATCCAAAAGCTCCAAGTCAAGCAATCACTCTTCCAGAAGTTCCTTCTTCCTCATCAAGCACCAAAAACACACATAAATCACTTCAAAGCTCAAGAATCACTCAAATAGGGGCTAGGGTTTCGTTCTTAGGGTTAGAGAGGATGGATGCTGAAGAAAATGAGGCTTGTAGGTGAGTTAAGGTTTTTAAATAAGGTCCAAGACCCTAAATTAGGGTTATCATCTGACCAACGAACGCTCAACGTTCCCCAAAAGTATCCGCACCCACTTTTCCTATGAATGCCATGCATTCCCACCTGGTACGCCTTGCGTACCCGGTTTGGTCCAAAACCCTTTTAACTTCAAATGATCATAACTTTTGCATCCCTTATCTATTTTCGACGTTCTTTATATCCACAAAAAGGTAGCGAGAAGCGTTACACTCCTATCAACTCATACCGGCCTAAAGACCTTTCGAACAAAAATCCAATTTCCATAAAAGCCCGAATTGACACTTTACCGAAATACCCTTAGACTCCAAAACACGAACCAAACACCTGGATCACCTCAATTACATTACTCACACCCAAATGGGTCTAGATCTCACATTTTCAAAGGCCTTAAGTCTTACAATGACCGATTCTCGGGCCACGGCCTCAAATTAGGAATCGATTTGGAACAAGGCGTTACAGAATAATTATATAATGTAGGACTAACTTTTAAGGTTGAATTAGTAAAGTATTAAGCGTAATGTATTTTATAAAGGTAATAAAATGAATTAATAATTATTAGATATTAACATTGATTAAAAATATTATTTTGGTTTAAATGTTAATAATAATTATAAGTCTAAGGGTTTCAATGCAATTCCGAGATCATCATTTTGTAAGAATAATGGGGTTCAAGGTAGGTTTTGTCAATTTTAAGCAACTTCAAGAATGGTAGAGGCCAAATTCGGAAACATGGACAACTTGTTCCCTACATCAGAAGCAACTATTATGGGTATCACCTTCATTGTTTTCTTTTGGACGTATATTTCAGAATCCCTACAAAAGACCAAGACTTAGCTAGAGAATTTTGGTGAATCGGTGTGTGCTCTTAGGTGCAACAGAAGAGAGAGAGAGAGAGAGAGAGAGAGATGGAGAGAATAATAGAAAGGGAGCTCAGGTAGCAAGCAAAATATGGTGGGTGTAGAGAGCGCATGAATGTCATAAGTATCCTTCGACAATTAATGGTTCGAGAGAGAAGGAGACATCGCGTCCAATAAGTTACACCTCTGGCGAAGCTTTTTAGCTGCAAATGGGTCATCCGTGTGTGTGTGTGGTTGAGCTCAAGTTATACCGAGGAAGAAATAACGACGAAGTAGAAGTTTCGGAGAAAGAGAAAAATGAGTGTAACGTAGGGAACATCTTCATTTGTGGTGTATTTGACGGGTTATGAGCATAACATCATTCTTATGGTGTACATGCAACCCTAATGCTTTGGTTCTAGGTTTTCCTCAAGTTATACATGCAAACAATCTTCCAAAGCATAGACGCTAATCTAACATGTCTAAGAATGAAATTCATATGTAAATAAGGGTTTGGAATCTTACCTTGATTGTTATGTAGCAATAATAATCACAAACCTCGTTGATCTTGACTTCTGAAAGCCTAGTGCCCCAAGTGTTGCACCTCTAATCGAGTCACAAACACTCTATGCAAAGGATAAAGTAAGAGAAAGGAGAATTTCGACTACTCTAGGGTTTCTTAAGCCTTGGATGAAATTTCCATTGTAATGGGGTCTATTTATAGTTATGTGGGTTGCTAGGGTTTCATATAGAAACCCTAATTCTCTGCTTAGGCCTTAAGCAATCCATGGAGACCACCTAGAAAGCCCTTGGACGAAATCTTCTTGGACTCTCCATAGATTTCGTCCAATCCCTCTCTATTAGGAATCCATGGCCCAACTAGCAACTATCAGATAATTACATTATCAGTCCCCTTTATTTAATCAGTCTCTTTTGATCACCAAATTCAAACCAAAATAATTTCTGATCAATACTAATTAAATAATATGATTTCCAAACAATATATTAAACTTGTAATATATTAATAAAACCATTTTCGAGTACCAATTTATTACTTATATAATAAATTCTACTCTCTCTCCTCTTGTCATCCTATCAAGTTGCAAAAGTGAAGGCAACCCAAAAGGACCATGCTCATAATCGGGTCAAGTACATACCAAAATAGTTATAAGCTTAGACACCTAATCCAACAGTCCCCCACTTGGATAAGTCTAATAACTATTTTGCAAGTACGACTTCAGAACCTGATTAGCAATCATAGCTTTCAAAAGCCGCTGTCAACTCTGATCTTATCAGTAACGCGTCCTGTAGATAAGGGATCATATATTCCTCCATTCTAGATATCATATAGACATGATACATGGATTATAATCATTCTCTCTATCTATGTGTTATTTCCCAATTTTCCGATTTATGAAGATTGATAACAGACTACAATTGAACACATCAAATTAGTCCATGCATGGCCAAGCGCTTAGGGTGTCATCACTAAATCATTGAGGGGCCCAAAGATATCGCTTTTATCCCACATTGGGTAAAAGGAATGGATAAACTACGACTCAAATGCTTTCTTGTACCTACTCATCAAATCACACATAACAATATGTTTTATAACACCAAGTTACTGGTGCGTTTACATATGTCAATGTGAAACCGACTAGTAAATTACAACTCGCATGTCTCAGTTTCAAGAATATAAGATATTATCGTCTCACTAATCACTCATGATAAAATCTATGAAGTGATTCAAGTGAGCGTGAGTTTAATCCAATACTCAAATCTTATTTCAGGAGTACTCATGAACACCGCAGCAAACTTTTGCTATGTCTAAACGCTTTAGACAATCTACAGTCAGATTCATGACATTCTAGCTTCAATACCTACTTCCAAAGTATTTATCGATTGTGGATGGTTTGAATAATCTTATTATTCTGGAAGTCAAAACATGCAAAGTGAAACACAAGAATAATCGAATCCAATATGGCCCCAAATTTTGAGTATAAATAAAAAAAACCTTTTATTTAGTCACCATATTGATAACACATTATTCATTGTATAATGTTTCGGATAATTAACTTATTACTTGAATTATAACAACAGTTGTCCCATGCTCCAAGCATGCACATTGTGTTTACCTATGATCCATACTTTGTGAAATAGGTCAATTGAACACATTTCAACCGATACTCATTTCACAACTCCTAATCCCTATCATAAGTGTAAGAATACCAAATTCTTGCCACTATTAGGATATGTTAGATTCTAACATTTATGCAACGATCCTTTTATAATGTCACAGCACCAAAGCCAGCAAGACTTTGCCAATGAAATTACAAAGTGCTCTATTGGAGATTGTTACAAGGCAATTCTATAGATATGAAGTCTCACATTCAGAGTACATTCCTTTGAACATCCTTTTTGCATAAAAGTTTCTAATCTAGACATAGATTCTGGATATCTAACTCCCATTTATGGAAACATTTCCATATTTTCCATATGACAACTCATTCTAAATAGAGTCCTATCTATTCATAATAATGTCAATATGGTCCATTCATTACTATAATTCCAACTGCCCACAAGGACCAACCCTTAACGAACCTGAGATTCTCCTTGACAGTTGTTTAATTATTTTAGTCATATCCGGTTCTGGTCCTTTTCCCTCTTAATGCCCTAGGCATTTGGAAAATTTAGAATGGTCAAATATTACAACATATGCAATCGATCCTATACCAGAAGCGTATAGGACACGATTCATGAAAAAACGTGATACTTTACCAGTTTCTTGCTATAATATTGCCATATATAGAATTCTTTTAAGTTGAACCTTTTCAGCATAACATCCATATATGTCTTTTGACTAAATTTGATTAAAATTTCTCGATCCAAGCTTTTAGATTTTGAAATGAAGTATAATATTCTCTCCCTTAATTATAGCAAAACAACTTTTCAACCCCTGCAATTTTGCAAAGTGAAAGTTTAGTTTTCTATAATTAATATTGCTAACTTGCAACACTAAAAATAATAATCATGCTCCCACAAACATGATAATTATATCCATACCAGCATAACATTTATGGTCCCATTAGTTTTGACACGTATTCAGAAAGCACTTGGACTTCTAGAAATCAAGACTTATTGACTTCCAAAGTTCATATTTTTAATACGATATGCTTCGATAAGACTTTATCTAAGCTTCTCAAACTCATACACCTTTCCTTAGATAGCTCATATGTATGTCTAAACTAATTCATAACTTATAGCAATAAGTCCTAAATGTTTAGACTAATTGCCAAATCTCACAATTCGAACTATGAAGAGTGATGCCGTAATCATAACCAAATTTGAGAACGCAAATATCACAATTTCTATCTCCATTAAATCTCTCTTAGTGAAAGCGTTTCCTCACAATCATTTTCATGAAACAGAGAGAAACCTTATGTCACTTAGATTTTATGGTGTATGCGCTCCTATCCATGTGAATTTGTCATAACCATAATCATAAGATAATGTTTGTGACAAATCCAAATTCTTATGGACAGAACTTCTTCATTCTTAATTTCTTGTCATCAAGGGTCACATCATTGCATCTAATTTATTTAGCAGCTCACCTATACTAGTCAATGCACTTTCATTAAACAAGGTGCTTGCCTTTATGCAGTTAATTGAGAACGCATAGACCTCATATGCATAAGTAACTTTATTGGAATGGCATAGAAACAAAATTGTGTCAACTAGTGATTAATAATAGGTTTACTCTTGATTAGTTCTTGAAACTTTTCAAGATCTTTAAGACTCCCACTGACCTCTTGACATATAAGATTCTTTTGTCAAGAAACATTTCTTGTCAAACAAATATTCAAGAGTTAGTGTGGTTTCTTATCAAGCTAAACACTTAACACAATTGGTCCTAGTTGGTCTTTGTCTTATCAACGACATCATAACTTACCAATTTCAAATGTACAAGAGTAAGAAACTTTTGTACTCCACATTTGATGAGTGTTCTTCAACCTTTTGTTAAGATTTTGTCACTCAAGTCACAATCTTGGAGTATTACTCTAAGACTCGATTTCGGAACGAAGTATTACTCATCCTTTTGATTTAACCATTTCAACAATTCCCAATTCCTCTTCTTAGTCATACTTATGCGCTAAGGTTTCCTTAGAGGATCAATTATGATACGGTTTCATAATCATAAGATGATCATAAAACATGATACTTAAGTACTCTCTCTTCTTTTCAGATTGGAGAAACTTTTATCTTTCTGCCTAATTGATTCTTCTTATTCGTTCTGCTATACATCAGAACTTTTTCAATGATTCAGAATTATACTTAATCTTGTAAGCATAACCACATTTACTAGACTTTTAGTAAATTATGACGAATAATCTTATTGTTATTTGTGGTGGACTTGACCAGTGCGCAACATTGCGTTCTAGTCTTTTAGTCCTTCACTTGACACACATACTTGTGTGAACAAGGAATTAGTCTTAATTTCCTAAGTACCAAGATTTCCATACATCACATGATTCCAAGCTTCTGTCCATTTGAAACTTGGGTGACAGGAATCTTTCCTTACTTAGAAAATTACGACACTACCACAAATAACATAACTAAGAATCACATCCACTTTTATTGCTTACAATAGAAACATCAATTTTCACAAATGACATTGCAAGGAGATATAAATAAGACAAAATCAAAATTTATTTTATTTATAAAAATGCGGAAAACTTGTCCTTACAACGCAAATTCAAATGAAAATTATGCTATTACATATTCCTAAGCAATATCATAACTCTAAGCAGCAGCTCAAAAATCCGATCATCGAATCATGCGATCGAAATCCATTTCTTCGCGATCAGACTCAACTCACTTCTTCCTTTAAGCTTCCTTTCCTTTCTTCGATCCTACAAAACATCAAAATGCAATCTTATCACATCATGTATTGAGAATCTACAAACAGGAACTTAATAGAGTTTAGATAGAGGATTTACCTAAAGCAGAGTCATACACTTTGACTCTCCCATCTCTTAGATCTCTCAGGTAGTCAGGGCAGCTTCGTAACCAATGCCCCTTCTTTTGGCAGTAGAAACATATGGATTTTTCTAAAATAGTACATGGGACTATCTCAGACTCAGCCTTTCTCTTGCGTAGAGAAAACTTTTCTGAACTTCCAATGTTGTCATTTCCCATAGAAGGATGGGACATTGATTTACCAGACAAATTTGCTTGACCAGTGCGTCAAATCATCTCTGATTCAGCAACAATAAGCAAATATGTCAAATCAATAAGGGTCACGTCATCGTCCATCATATAATACTCTCCAATGAACTCATTATATGATTCGGTAAATGACTGAAGAACCAAGTCAACATCCAACTTCCTTGAGACATCGACATCCAACATTCCTAATCTATCAATATGCAACTTCATATCCAAGACATGAGCACATACAGACTTTCCATCTTTGTTTCTTTTTGCCAATAGGGCTTGAGTGACCTTGAACTTTTCCAAGTCTTCGAACACATGGGTCAGGGAGAATTATTGGAGGAGGTGGAGGAAATGAAGAATGATTTCCATTTCCACAATCCTATCATGGAATATCATCTTCAAGCAGAAAACTTTTTCCAATGGATTCAGGAAGACCATAGCTGTTAGATTTTTACATCTACAAAACGGGTTAAATTCAAGTTAGTTGATAAAATCCTCAATATAGCACCCAAATGAAATATTGAGGCTAGGATCCAACACAATATTCTACAATTTGGAAGAGGGATGTCGTAATCCAAATTGCAGAACATTTGAAGATAAGTAAATGACGATTTACCAATTTCTACCATGAAAAACGAAAATTGAAAATTAGGTTTTAAATGAATTGAAACTCCAAGATCCTTTGAGATTCATTGAAATTTTCAATGACATGTTTAAATCTTGATTATTCCCTTCAAGTTTGTGACTGGGATGCCGAGGATTACAAACAAGGTGAGGATAACCATGCAAATTAGCTTGATACTGTCGAGGATTTCATCACCTAATCAATGTGCTGGTTAACCACACACGCTCCATTGATATATGATAATCTACCAGCTACCCATTGTCATCCTTCAAATTTTACAAATAATTATTTTATCTTATAATCTTATAATTATCTTAAAATTTGACCATTATCTTTTAATTAGATTAGGATATCAATTACCATATCATAAAATCGAATTTTGATAAGTAAAACAACTTATGGTAATTATCCAATTCTAATTTTCAGCAAAAATTTGAAATTCTGCTGTCAGACTATATTCACGAGGTGAATACACTATGTTCACGACGTGAGTCTGGTCAGATTCGAAATTCGCAATTTTTTCAGCTTTGAAAACTTAACTTTTGCATCATATAACAAAAAAACTACCCTATGCTCTGATACCACTGACGAGTTATGAGCATAACATCATTCTTATGGTGTATATGCAACCCTAATGCTTTGGATCTAGGTTTTCCTCAAGTTATACATGCAAACAATCTCCCAAAGCATAGACCCTAATCTAACATGTCTAAGAACGAAATTCATATGTAAATAAGGGTTTGGAATCTTACATTGATTGTTATGTAGCAAAAACAATCACAAACCTCCTTGATCTTGACTTCTGAAAGCCTAGTACACCAAGTGTTGCACCTCTAATGGAGTCACAAACACTCTATGCAAAGGATGAAGTAGGAGAGAGGAGAGTTTCAACCACTCTAGGGTTTCTTAAGCCTTGGACGAAATTTCCCCTGTAATGGGGTCTATTTATAGTTGTGTGGACTGCTAGGGTTTCATATAGAAACCCTAATTCTCTGCTTAGGCCTTAAGCAATCCATGGAGCCCACCTAGAAAGCCCTCGGACGAAATCTTCTTGGACTCTCCATAGACTTCGTCCAATCCCTCTCTATTAGGAATCCATGGCCTAACTAGCAACTATCAGATAATTACATTATCAGTCCCCTTTATATAATCAGTCTCTTTTTATCACCAAATTAATACCAAAATAGTATCTGATCAATACTAATTAAACAATATGATTTCCAAATAATATATTAAACTTGTAATATATTAATAAAACCATTTTTGAGTACCAATTTATTATTAATATAATGAATTCTACTCTCTCTCCTCTTGTCATCCTATTAAGTTGCGAGAGTGAAGGCAACCCAAAAGGACCGTGCTCATAATCAGGTCAAGTACATACCAAAATAGTTATGGAATTAGACACCTAATCCAACAGTATTTACCTCCCATGTCCCGTTATTTTTGTGAAAGGCTTATCGAGAAGAATGAGAACAGAGAATATGAGTTTCAGAAAGATCCACCTTCAGTGTGTAAGGAATCGGCGATGAAGAGGTGACCAGTTCTTGCAACTTTATTGGGGATTGTTGAAGGAATCACTTGGAGGGGGGTGTTTGTCATCGGAAGGCGAGGTAAGGTCGGGAAACTAGATTCGCCTGAGGCTGAGCGTTGGTGTCAAAAAGGAGGTCTCGCCGGACTTGCTTTGGGCCGGCAAGTGTGGAGAGGCAAGGAAGAGTGAAACTGGTATAATGCTTTCCCTTCTATTTCGACTAATTTTGTCTATTACTGTTATTTCAAAGTGGGCCATTTATCATTTTGGACTGTTGATCATTTTGGGCTGTTAGTATGGACTACCAATATTCATTTAGCCTCATAGATAGTATTAGGTTGCATGCACTTACTCTTTTAAATTATGAATGGTTAATAATCTGTGAGTAAATAAAAACAACGATAATTGATGGATTATTTAATTAAGTGGTCATTTATCAGTATGCTTGATTAATTGGCTTTTCTAGATCATAAATTGTAATAGAATATGGAATCACTCAATGAATTTATGTAATGGGAGGAATCCATTCACTGAGCGTGGATGTATTTAGTTCGTGATAAATATAGGTATAGGAGTCATTAAATAATATATAAATAAAAGTAACATTTAGCCTAAATACTTATAATTATATATTCGATTTAGGAGGATTCAATATATTAGGATGATATTTAGGGATGCACCTTTTCCTGAGACAACGATACAAGATTTAGGAGGATTTGATAATTAGGATGATATTTAGGGATGCACCTTTTCCTGAGACAACAATACAACAAGAAATTATTTTCCAGACTATGATGTGAGTTTTCTTCACTGTACTTGTGGGTCGATGACACTAATGCCGACCCACTAGGTAATATATCCTGGTATAGAGGATGTTGCTATGTTGTAGTGATCTATTAGATCTGTGTCCTGGTATATAGGATGTTGCTATGCGGTAGTAATCTGTAGATCTACATGTTTTTCTGTTGTTATATGATTATCTGTTTGCTGGGTATATGTTATTTGTTATGTATATGTTGACTTAGTAAGGTTGGTTTGAGACTGTGCTGCTTTGTGCGAAAGCCAACAAACTCGGGAGCAAGCCAGACATAAGTTGTGGGCTAGTAAGGAAAGCCATACTTATGTTGTGGGCTCGGGAGCAAGCCAGACTCATGCTGTGGGTCGGAAGGAAAGCCAGACTCTTGTTGTGGTGGTATTTTGGGGGAGCTCACTAAGTTTCGTGTTTACAATTTTAGTTTATTGTTTAGGTGCTTTAGATGATTGTGGCAAGGTGAAGTCATGATCATGCACATCCTTCAGATTTTATGTTATTGGATTCTGGGATATCCTGATTTATGAATTATATTTTTAAAACAACGTTTTTGTAAACAATTATTGTCTTGGTGTTGTTTTGGAAAAATGAAAATTTTACTCTGATTTTTGGGAGATTACAGAATTTCTATCACTAAATAGTGTCATGGGTTAAATTTGCAATTGAATCTCATGTAATATTGTGTGTTATTAGTATATCACTAATGATGTCAAATTATTACTACACCGAATTTTACCTACTATCTAACTAGTTATTTAACCAAGGCAGTGTACCTTTTCGCAAATAGTATAGCACAAATAGTCGGGTATCAATCACAGGGAATGGTTTAAGCTAACTAATTTATCTACTAAAAATTAACTTAAGAAAAGCGAAAGTAACTTGGTTTTTTTATCTGATTCAAGTTCAGACAAACTTAATCTCCTAATTATCAAATTCAATCAATGACTAAAAACACTCTTGTTTAGTTTGAATCCACTTCTTCTCAATGGTTAGCTACTAATTATGGATAATTCACGTTGGCAACCGATATTTATATTATTATTAATTTAAGTCCAAATATACTAATGTTTAACTAATTCATGTAGAACTGTGCATGGTCACATATAATTTAGCACATAATCAATTATGAATGGAGCTATGTAAGAAATAAACATAATTATAACCACAATATATGTTCTCTAGCACAACCAAATTTAATAACTTTAATTACTTATCTAAGATTGGTTCGATCCTAGCTCTAGTAATCTAATGATCACTAAATTACTAGGTGTTAGGTTCATGCAATTTATTATTCACTAAACTACAAGGAAAATGAATTTCAAGCAATTTAAGTATCAAATATTAGCATTCTAGGTATTAACAACCAAGCACAAGCAATTAACCAACTAGCAAAATCCATAACTAAATAGCTAAACCATGAGTTAAAGTTTCATCTAGCTAAACAGAAGTAGTTAGATTCAGCTACTCATGGTTGAAATCAAATACTCAAACTCAAGAAATAAAAACATAGTCAATTGTACCAAATTAAAAGTGGAAGTTATGGTCTTCAACTCCTTCTTCTTCCTTGGGTGCTAAAACTTGACTTCTCTGGGTTATTTGACTTCAGAATTCGTCTTCTCAAACCTCCACATCTCCAGAACCTCTTTGAAATCGTAAATACCAAGGATATATATAGTTTTCGTGATTTTTGCACTCCACATTGTGGATTAAGACTTCACGTCGTGAATTAGGATGAATCCTTATCAAACATGGACTCTCACTTCCCATGCACTCATCTTCTAGAATCACCAACTCCACGTCGTGTAAGTGAAGTCCCCGTCGAGAATTTAGCTTTTTGATGGGGTTTTCTTTTATTTAATTCTTCAATCCTCTAAAGTTTCGCCACTTGTCGCTTTTGTTCATTGTTCTTCAAGATTGTTCCTTCTGGCTGCAAAATACAATTCACTCCTATAAGCACCACTTATCTTTACAAATAACCAAAATATTAATCAATGTGTATTAAAATATTGCCTAAAAATGCGTATAAATATGGCAATATCAACTAAAATCATGGGACTACAATGGATAGAACAAATTAAACAACACTCTCTTTCGTGTTTCAAGGTTTCATTTTTTGGATGATCTAAGACTACTAGTTATGGTAGGAAGTATGACCTTAGTAGAGTCTTCATCTCATTCTTGTAGGATCTCAATAGAATAAATCAAACCATATATCTCATTTCAGTGCTCTACTAGGTTATATACTTTTTGGAACATCTAAGACTACTAATCTGTAATGAGAGGTACTAATCTGGTAGAGTTTTGGTTCCAATCTTTTAGCAATAGTCTAGATCAACATGTAATAAAAAAATATAATATATCTAAAAGCATGTCATTTATGTATACGCAGTTACAGTTTTCCACAATTTTACTCATCATGTAATGCAAGCAAATGTTGCAACGTATGTAGTGAAACTTTATCATGGATAATAAAAACATTTATGTGTCATGTTATACATATATATCATTTCCATGATATAGTTCTCATGATTGAAAATAATATAATTTTATAACATTTACACCAAATAGGAAAAAGTCCATATAAACTAACTCGTAAGACTAAGTAGCAATTTAGTCTCAATCCTTTAATCAGATACTCAATTCAATCCAAACCTTATTGATCATCGGATTTAGTGTTTGGCTCTATTAAAAGGTTCCAAAAAATTTACCATCTTTTGGTTATTCCTATCTAATTTACAACTATTTTGTAATATTTTTTCGTTACATGCTATCAAATTCTTCTCAGTTAGGTGATCTATATTCTGTTATATAAATTAGGTACTAATAGTGTAACATCCCAAAATATAGTCCCAAAAATTTCATTTTTAAAATAGATAAAATAATATTTCCAAATATCATCCATACATCTCAAAATAACAAATTTATCGAATGTCATAAAAATCCGAGTAAAATATCATAGACGGAATCCCAATGGTGTGCGCGATGCAGTCAACCCGTGCTCTTCCCTTTGCAACCGGAAGTACCTGAAACATAAACTGAAAATAGTAAGCACAAAGCTTAGTGAGTTCCCCAAACTACCACGTACCATACATAATAAATCACATACTAGGCCCCGACATGACATTGGGCCTCGCCCGACATCGAGCCCCGCTCGTTTTACATATCTGTTATTCTTAGTCCTCGCCTTTCACTGGGCCTCACCCGCTATACACATACAATCAATATCACATAATCATGCTAATACACATAATGATCATAAACACTAGCATATGTTACAGTCCTCAGGCCTCGCCTGGCATCGAGCCCCGCCTGCTATACATAGCAGCACATAACATATGCTAGGGTCACGCAGACTCCTAGCATCCTAACATAAACAATAAGGGCCGACATTGGTGCCTTAGACCTGCTAAAGCCCAATGAGGAAACTCACCTCAAATGTTGAATCTCATAGAAAGAAATTCCTAGTTGCTGTCCTGACGACTCCTCGAGCTATCAGTACAAAATAACACCCAATCAATACTTGGGGTTCAATTAACATCCAATAATCCATACTCAGGGTAAAATAACCATTTTACCCTTGGCCTAATTTGATCCATGACTAAGGCCCAAATCCACCATATAAAAGGCCCAACACTAAATAATCTTCCAAGGCCCACTAGCAGCTTACTCATGGCCCAATTTTCCAAATTGGGCCCAAACCCCTCTAATGGGCCTTACCCTAAAGCCCAATCATAAACTTAGCCAAAAGTCTGATTTCAGATGGCCCAGTAAGGCCCAAAGCAAATAGATCCAAGAAATGGCCCAAATCGAGCCCAATTATGCAAAGCCCACTCTGACTGAGTATGCAGGGCGTACTCAGCTGTACACAGCGCATACTCGCTTGCTGGCTTGTACATTGCGCGTACAGACTTGTACGCCCAACGTACTCCTCTATTAAGCCACTTTTGACCTAATCAATGTCTAGATCCATAAAGTCACTTACTTGGTGACTTTGCATGCCCCAAATGAACCCAAAAGCAAAATATAATATTCTGCTTCCATGAAAATGGCCCTAGCCATGCATGGATGGATCACAACCTCAAAAATGACAACTTTATGACTTAAGGACCTAAACAACACCAAGAGTGGCAACTCTAAGCTTCAAAAACGATGTGGACTCATAAGATCTCATCAATGGGACCAAAAGGGTCCATAAACCCAAACCAAAAGAGATCTAAGCTAATAAGCATCAAGTTCAAGATTTTATACCTCAAATGAGTGCCAAAAGATGATAAGGTTATGGATCTATAAGCCTTCACTCCTTTAATGAAGCTTCAAGAATGGACACATTCCTTCAAAGCACCAAAATACTCATCCAAATGGCCTACTAAGCTCCAAAATCACACAAGATGGGATTAGGGTTCGAATGCAGGGTAAAGGGGACAAGCAGGCTACTGAAATGAGGGTATGAAGTCCATAAGGATGCTTAGATAGTGGCCAGACCCTAAAATTAGGGTTTTCATTAATCATTGCATACGCCCCACGTACGCATTCGGGAACCCGATCACACCCTCACATGAGTACGCTAAGCGTACCATTTGGTACGTCCCGCGTACTCACTTCGTCACTTGTACGCTAAGCGTACTTCGTTGTATACCTCGCATACAACTCAAGGGTCAAAATGGGACAAATTAATAATGCAAGATCAAAAGAGGGACTTACCAAGATTCAAGCGTTACAAATAGTTAATTCATTTATATTTAGGAATGTTACACATGGTATTTGTGGCTAGAATGTTTAGCATTAAGTGTAAAGATTTCATTAATGGAAGTTCATTTGGGACATAATATATATGAACTTGCTTAAATATATGCATTGATGATGATTTAGTATGAAGACCTTTCAAGAAAAGACAATATGATATGATTTTAAAGTATTGTGACAATATGATATGATTTTAATCGCCATAGTGAAACACCCTTTGCTAGGATACTTTCAAAACATTTTTCTAATTCATTTAATTTTAAATAAAAAAGTTTACAGAGTTTACAAGTGCGAAAAATAAGCTTTTAGAGTCCCAAAAAAGTAATTTGTCACAATCGCAAGATTGTATCAATTAATAATCAAAACATAGTTTGCATGTAACAACCCAAATTTTCCAATAAAATTTTTCATTTTTAATTTAACAAAGCCGTTACAATTGAACATAAAATACCAATTACAAATGTTTTCAAAATCCACGGTATCAAATATTTATTCATATACCAGAGTGTCCCCAATAAAATTGTCGGAGATTGCATGTCGCGCCATCAAGCCGGGCCCTTGCCCTTAGGATCTAAAGTACCTGAAACAACCAACAAACTGTAAGCTAATGCGTAGTAGGTTCCCCAAAGCATACCCCACACATTCCATATAATCACATAATCTATATTAGCTCTATAAGCTACACATATTATATAAGCCATGCATACAACATATAAGGGGGCCATGGATACCTTCCAAGGTCTTACACCGAGTGCCATTGGATCCCCCACGTGGTCTTAACTACCTACCATGGGAACCCCCACATGGTCTTTACTAACTGCCACTGGAACCCCCACGTGGTCTCGACTACCTGTCATAGGAACCCCCACATGGTCTTCACTTAACCAAATAACTATCATACGAGCTAAACATGTAAACATACTAGGATGCCTTGGAAACCCTCCCAGGACTTATACCAAATGCATTAGGAACCCCCACACGGTCTCAATCTACTGCCATGGGAACCGCACGGGGTCTTCCATACTATTTTCATACCGACATATCACATAATCGACTAATCATTCACATATCATATAATGGGACGACCTTGGTGCCTACGAACCATTGGTATGGTGAGGAGACTCACCTCTCAAGAAATGATGAACCAATAAGATAATTCCCAACACGCAACTCCAACTCTACTGCCTATGACCATCATCTGACTAACTTTGTCTAAATCCCGAAATACCAAAAATACCCTTAAAGTCAAACTTGGTCAACCATGATCAAACTCAAGGTCAACAGTCCATGTTGACCCCCACTTGTCGAATGCATCTAGCAACTCGTCGAGTGCATCTAGCAACTTGTCGAGTTACTTCAGAGTCCAAAATATTGGGAAAAACTCTAGCCAACTCGCCGAGTTGTCTCATCAACTCGTCGAGTTTACTCAACATCCAGAAGACGGGGAAACCCGATTCAACTTGTCAAGTTGAATAAGCAAATGGTCGAGTTCCTTCAACCCTTTTCTCATTCAGACACTTTTAAGCGAAACCAGGGCTCCAAACTGCAGATCTAACCTCCTAGGGTGTAGTTACGACGTAAAGTTGCCAACTTTGTGTGCATGTAAGGCCTCGACAGTCTAAAACACCCAAAAATAAGATTAGGAAGAGGTTTAGGGAATGGGGAAGGGCCAAGACTAGATAAAGTCGACAACTTTATGTCCATGGGGCCTAGTGGAGTCCAGATCTGAGACCATGTCCTCATGACAAGCTCAAACCCGAGAGTGACTCCATCTTGAACTAGAAATGATCATATTCTTGCATATGGGAATATCTAAGAAATGGAAAGCCAAGGTAAACACTATTACCTCCAAAAGGTTGCTAACACAGAGTAGATGTCGGATCTACTACCTCTCCCTTTTCTCCAACCTCTTCAAGCTCCAAATTCCTTCACAGCCACACCAAAATCACTCTCCAAGGCTCCCACACACACACACACAAGAAGGTGTAAAGCTCGAACTAGGGTTTCTTTGGGATGTAAAGATGATAACGGAGCCACAAATGAAACATAAGTTCTTTATATAGGGTGCAAAACCCGGAAAATTAGGGTTTTACTTTCCAACGCCTACTCATCGAGTAGACCCTTCAACCCGTGTTCATAATGATTCCTACTCGATGAGTTGGAGCTCCCCAAATCGTCGAGTCCCATTCCAAAACCCTAAAATTTTAGAGAAATAAATGATACCTGGAACAAACATTACACTGCATGATACTACACAAGCAATAAGCGTCAAAGTGTCCTATGCACTTCTAATCTAGTTCTCTAAGGCCTTCAAAATAAACACATGTCAAAGTATAGTTAGGCAAAAAAACATAATGAGAATACTTGAGGTTGAGTTTTTATCAGTAAGTAATGATGGTAATCATTTCCAATCACGTCTAATCTCCTAAATTAATTTAAAATAATGAAAGTTTCCAAAAGTTCAATAACTTCAAATCAAGGGTACTGTAGACTCAAATTCAGGTCTAAAGAGTTAATAACTCATAACCCAAAGCCAAAGGGTTAATCATATTCCAAAGCCAAAGAGTTTGAAAACCTATAATCCAAATTCAAAGGGTATATAAAACTATTATCCAAAGTCATAGGGTTTATAAAGCCATAATCCAAAGTTAAAAGGTGTAACTCATAATCCAAAGTCAAAAAGTGTATAAACCCATAATTTTAAACAAAGGTTTAGTTACCTAATATCTAATTAAAAGTTCCGATATAATCAAATAAGACAACAATGGGTATCTAAATAAGATCAATCAATTTCAATAAATCAACATTCCAAAATAGGATAATTCAATCGAAAAGTAATAACGCAATATGTATCTATCACAATCCCAATTCAATCTTAAAAAGTCCAATGTCACATAGATTAGGACTTATATACTGATTTCAAGCGACACAATACACTTTGAACGTCCCTTCCAAAATTAGGACTCATGTGTACTTAGCATAAATGTAACGTCCCAAATATCAAACCGATTTTTTTTTATTTAAAACCAAATTAAACATTAGAAATGTATTCCTTGAAAACATATCATAGTATCCATTTGTTTCAAATTCATAAAGTTAAACAAGAGTTAAATTACAAAAAATAGTGGAAGTATTGATATGACAATATAACATTGATACCAATGGATAGTCACGCTGCACCCTTCCCTCTTATATCCATACAACCTGAAAAACATTTAACTTAACAATGTAAGCATAAAGCTTAGTGGGTTCCCCAATCTACCACATATTCTACAAGACATATAATGCATACAAACAAATGGCTTGCAACCTATCGTTATTATGCTAACAGTAGTTAACTCGCAACCTATCTTCGTTCCATCAACAACTCGTGGTATCTAGACTTGTAGTCGATCGTCGTTCCGTCATCAACCACTCAAATATAATCGACAGTTGACTCGCATCCTATCACCAATTTACTTTGTGAATACATAGCTATACGTGGCCGATAATAAGATAGCCAGTCAAACATTTGTTCCAATCTAAGAACACTTAACTAGACAAGGACCATGCAATAAAATTAGATCTAGCGTTCAAAGGCTATCAAACTTTTTGCTACGCACAACCCTTATGTTATTCGCTTAACAATCTAGCAATATTAACATAAACCTCAACCAAGAAAACTTGTCAAATATACAAACATAAGACTATCATAGTCGTTCACATAATTTTATAGGCATCCTACCACAATTGGACATATAATGTCACACATAGTATAGTGATAAAACTCATTTTAGTCTAGCAACAGAATCTCAACACCAGATATTACAAACGAACTAGCTAGAATAAACGACCTAACACCAAACAGAGACCAATCCTTAGAAAATTCCTTTAATATGTGAAAATTACGACAATTGTCGCTGGTCACCAATTGTAAAAGGGCTTAGAAAATGATAAGTATCTAAACACAAGACTTAGAACCTCAATATATAAGAGAAAGTGCTCCACAATATACGCAAATCACATGATTAAGTACGCAAAAAGTTATGTTAACTAGTATAAATGGGTAACATACATTCATATATACCCATAGACACATACACATATATATACATATATACACATACATTCATAGATACACCTAAACACATATATTCACATATACACACATACATACGTACACATACATTCATATACACATATTCACACATGTACACACATTCACATACACATGTATATATCTATATATATACATACATATATATATATATATATATTCACGCATACACACATACACATACATTCACATATTCACACCTACACATCCATTCACCTACACACATATACATACTTATACATACACATACATTGATATATACACAATACACATACATTCATATATGCCCATTGACACATATACACACACACACATATATATATATATATATATATATATATATATATATATGCATACATACACATACATTCATACACGTATATACATACACACACATACACACATGCACACACACACACACACACACACATATATATATATATATATATATATATATATATATATATATATATATGTACACATATAGATACACAAACATCCACACATATACAATACACATACATTCACATATACATATACATTTACACATACCTATAGACATATACACAAATAAATACAAATATAGACATACATTATTATTTGTAAATGTATATGTGTATGTTTATGTAATTAAGGCTCGTATAGAAGAAAAAGGGAGAAATATCTATTTTCGTCTGCGACCCCATATTTTATGCATGAATTTCGGGTGTAGGAAAATGTTTCTTCATTTAGAAAAGTTCTTTGGTAGAACTTGAAATGTTCGTGGTGTGTAGATCTATACATCTACGTCTTTCATGATATAGTTCGCATCATTATATGGATTTTGCCTATGCTTGGACATGCGATGATGACATCTCTTAGACATATGCAAACCTATGAAAAAACTATATTTCCATTAGTAATAATAATGGAAATAATAATAATACTAATAATCATGGAAATAATAATGGAAATAATAATAATAATAATAATAATAATAATAATAATAATAATCATACATACATACTTATAAAGCTAGCATTTTTTCTTGAATCTCATGCATTTGAAACCCCTTTTTCTAACTTCCTTTCACAACATTCATTTGAAACTCCCATGACTTTTCAATTTTTCTTACAATAATATTATAAATAAGTTAAATAATGTTCTATAAACAAGAAAAGGTTTTTTATTACAATGTCTTCATCCCACATCGATGGTGAGAGTAGACAAGAGAATGTTTCCTCATCTATAAATATGAAAGGTTGTGAAATGTTTCAAAGGGACCAAACCATGAGAACTTCCTCATGCTTTGTAGGATTTTGAAGGTATTATTTGGTGATATTGTCTATATTGGCAAGTGTCCAGTTAACTTTTAGAATTCCAAAAATGGTTTTGAACTGAATTTTTTCAGGTTTAAACCGTGTTTCAGTTAGAAAAAAAATTATGTAATTGGGTATATTGACTTGAAACCGGAGCTGGATCAATTTGGACCGATAAATGAATCATTTTCTTTTCACAACAAACATTTGAAACTCCCAAGATTTTTTAAATTATTTCTAATAATATTATAAATAAGTTACATAATTTTATATAAATATAAAAAAGCATCTACCTAAACCTAAAATTATAATTGTTTGAAAAATCACTTTTATTCAAAAGAACGAAATATATACAAACCAGGTTCACTAGAAAAAAAATGTAGTTTGATATATTTAGTTGAATCGGTGCGAGTTTGATCTATTTGGACCATAAAAGAAGCATTTTCCTGTCATTACATACATTTGTAACTCCCATGATTTTTCAAATTGTTTCCAATGATATTTTTAAAAAGTTACATAATGTTATATAAATATAAAAAAAATCTACCTAAACATAAAATTATAATTGTTTGAATATTCAATTTGATCAAAACCACAAAATATATACTCAAATTATATTTTATAAATGAATTCTTTTTATAATGAACTTTTGAATCGTGAAAATATATATAAACAAACTTTCTATATTGAGTACCTAACTAAATTTAATTTTAGAATTAAACAAAAAATTATTCAATAAAAACTTACTTTTTTAGATAGCCACTTACGAGATTATAGAAAAATGGAACTATTGAACGATAAAGAAAGGGTAAACAAGAGAAAGGGTGTTTTACTAAATAAGTTGAATAATGTTTTATAAACAAGAAAATGTGTTTTATTACAATGTCTCTATCACACATTGATGGTGAGAGTAAACAAGAGAACGTTTCCTCTTCTATAAATAGGAAAGGTTGTGAAATGTTTCAAAGGAACCAAACCATGAGAACTTCCTTATGCCTACCATTTTAGGATGTCGAGGGTATTTTTTGGTGAGATTGTCTTTATTGGCAACTGTTCATTTAAGTTTTAGAATCCTGAAAATGGTTTTGAACAAGATTTTTTTAGGTTCAGTTTCAACTGAAAAACCGTTATGTAGTTTGGTATATTGAGTTGAACTGGTCTGAGTTTGATCAATTTGGACCGATAAATGAAGCATTTTCCTTTCAACACATACATTTGAAACTCTCATGATTTGTCAAATTGTTTCTAATAATATTATAAATAAGTTACCTAAACATTAAATTATAATTGTTTGAAAAACAAATTTGATTCAAAAACACAAAATATATACAAATCGGGTTTCAATAGAAAAAACGTTATGTAGTTTTGTATATTAAGTTGAATCGGTCCGAGTTTGATCAATTTGGACTGATAAATGAATCATTTTCCTTTCACCACATACATTTGAAACTCCCATGATTATTCAAATTGTTTATAATAATATTATAAGTTACATAATGTTATATAAGTATAAAAAATTCTACCTAAACATAAAATTATAATTGTTTGAAAAATCATTTTGATTCAAAAACACGAAATATATACTCGATTATATTTTACAAATGAATTCATTTTATTATGACATTTTGAATCATGAAAATACATATATACAAACTTTCTATATTAAGTACCTAACTAAATTTATGATTTTAGGATTTAACAAAAAGTTATTCAATAAAAACTTAATTTTTTTATAGCAACTTACAAGATTACTGAAAAATGGAATTATTAAACAATAAATTTTCTGGATAACATTTTATTTTTATTATTTAATATTTTATTTAACAGATTGAAATTATTGGCAAATAAAGAAATGAGTTTAATTAAAATGTCTTCATCCTACATTGATCGTGAGAGTAAACAAGAGAATGTATTGTCCTCTACAAATAGGAAATGTGTGAAATATTTCAAAGGGACTAAGTCATGAGATCTTCCTTGCATTTAACTTTGTAGGACGTTGAGTGTATGTTTTGGTGAGATTGTTTTTGTCGACAAGTGACCAATTAAATTTCAGAATTTCGAAAATGATTTTGGACCGTATTTTTTAGATTTGGATCGAGTTTAATAAATATTCAAGTATCTTCTGGCTGAGTTAGACAAACTCGCTTCCATTGGAGGCCGAGTTTAAGTAACATGCCGAGTATTTGGTTGTGTTAGCCAAGTTTTACAACCCTGCATGTAATATAATTTAAAGTTTTAACCATATAAAAGACGTCACTATTATCATATGTTCTACATAATTATGGTAATATTTATGATACAAAACATCTTTTTTACTATTTAAGATAAAAAGTTGTCTCTATTATCATATGTTGTACAAAATGATAAAATTTAAGATAGATAAAAATATGTCTCTATATTATCGTATTTTCTACATAATGATAATATTTAATATAAATGTTTTAATTTAATATGAAATTAGTATTTAATAGATAACAATAACGATTTATTTATTTATATTTTTTTTTCTATTTTAACCATATAACTTTATATATGCAAAACAACTTCAAGTTCCAACCATATCTCTTATGATATAATTCAACATAATAACAATACTAAAAATATTTTTTATATTTTTTATGAAATTATTATTTAATTTTTAATAACCATGATTTAATTATTTTTAATATAAAATATTTTTTATATCCCACGCAACGCGCCAGCATTCGCCTAGTAATAATAATAAAGGAAACAATGTAAATAATAATAATAATAACAGTGGAAATAATGCATACATACACATACATTCACACATATATACATACACATACACACATATTCACACATACACCTATACACATCCATATAGATACACATACATCCACACATATACAATACACATACATTCTCACACACACACACACACACACACACATATATATATATATATATATATATATATATATATATATACATTTACACATAAGTTCACACATACACACACGCACACACACACACATATATATATATATATATATATATATATATATATATATATAAAAGATATTATACACAATGTGTGTATTCCGCCCAAAAGTTTTCTTTTAGTTCAAAACGATCAATATGTAGAATCAGAACAAGTGATTGCTGAGATTCGCACAAGAACCCCACTTTGAATTTGAAAGAGAAGGTTGAGCATGTTTCTCATCTCTTCTCGAGAAGCAAGTAGGCTATTTCTTTGCAAAATTATGCTCAATTTCATATGTGGCAGTTCCGCCAAGATCTCTTCGTTAGTTGGGGAAAGAATCCGCCCGAATCGGATCTTTTGAGGAACGTATCGAGAGAGAATTTAATTTGGTTAGACAATGTGTGGTTGGTAATCACGGATCGGTTTTTTCGCAAGGTACGGAATGTGTGTGTGTGTGTGTATATATATATATATATATATATATATATATATATATATATATATATAGACATACATTATTATATGTATATGGATATGTGTATGTTTATATAATTAAGGCTCGTATAGGAGAAAAAGTGAGACTCTCCATTTTTGTCTGCGACCCCATGTTCTATGCATAAATTTCGGGTGTAGGAAAATGGTTCTTCATTTAAAAAAGTTTTTTTGGTAGAACTTGAAATGTTTCGTGGTGTGTAGATGTATACATGTACTTCTTTCATGATATAGTTTGCATCATTATATGGCTTTTGCCTATGATTGGACATGCAATAATGACATCTCTTAGACATATGCAAACCTATGAAAAACTATGTTTCCATTAACAACAATAATAATAATAATAATAATAATAATAATAATAATAATAATAATGGAAATAATAATAATAATACTAATAATAATAATGGAAATAGTAATGATGATGATGATGATGATGATGATGATGATGATGATGATGATGATGATGATGATGATGATGATGATGATGATGATAAAGGAAAAGAAATCGATAATTTATAAGAAATATTAAGCAGCTCTAATAATTGGATGTGGTATGCCCGACCAGATGGTAAAATGTTTTATATATTACATGGAAAAACGAAGTTCGAAATCCACCCCCAACTTTTTCACTTTTCAAGTTCTAACTTTTAACGACGGATTAACAACGGAAAATATATAAAATAATAATTTTCTTTATTCTGTAGCTATTCCGTTGGTATTTACAGACGGATATTCGGCAGCTTCTCGCCCCATTGGTATTCTGTCACTATTCCATTACAATCTTGTCACTAATTTAGAGCATGATTTTCCGACGGAAAGTACCGACGAAATATTTCCGTAGGTGATTTTTGTAGCTATTTTTTTTATTTTTCTAGTAGTGTACAAAATAAGTTTTTAAGGGCGTTGTTTGGACCATTTAATAGCCCCTTTGCGATATGGCAAAATGGCATGGCTTTGCATGGTCTTCGTCCATTTTACGGTGCACTTGAGCTAAGCTAGGGTGATTGAAATTTTTCTTAATTTTTTTTTTCAAAAAAAACTTAAAGAAAATAGTTATTTATTTTTTTTTTTTATTTTTTTTTTTTATGTTTGATATATTGTAGAAAGAAAGTATAAACATTAACATTTGTCAAAATGTTAAATACTGTGCATAAAAGCACATCAACCTACAGTGCTTGTAGACTTTGTTCGCTGTTTCTACCATACTGCCTCTTCTCCCATTACCTCTTCAAAACTCTCACACACACTTCCTAAATAATTTCATCAATTCTTTTGCAGTGTGCATTTATGCCCCTTCTCCCGTACTCCCTCTTCCCCACCATCCCTTCAAAAATTCTCACAAGTTTCGCGAAAAATCTACCAGTTCTCACTCAAAGAGCCTTGGTCATCACCTCCACCACCATTGACGCGGTGGGTCTGGTGATTCCAGACATCGGGAGTAATCGAATCAAGCGGGTAAATAAGCCAAAGTCTACGAATGTTCATGAACATGACATGCTCTTACCGATCGCGAGCATTAGTATGATAATAAAGAATCTCTCTACACCAGGCTCTCTTCCACCCTCTCTGTCTTCCATCTGTAGTTCTGAACAACGACACACTACAACATCACCGACCAGTAGAACACATCTCTGGTAACGATCAACCAGTGCAAGCTCGCTACCTCTTCTTCCTTTCTCTCCTTTCTTTTTTATACAATGCTTGAAAACTTCTCCTATTTGAAATCAACGCACTGCTCTTACATTGTTCTTGAAGACTTATTGTTGGTGTTGCCCAATATTCATCACTGCTGAAAACCCTGAAGTAACCACACACGCATCACCGCTCTTTCTTTTAGTCCGACCCCCTCTTGTAGAAAAGAAACAGATTAAGAAAATATGTTCATGATTTTTGTTTTTAAACAGGAAACGACTTAGGGTTTTTGTTTTAAACACAAAACGATTTAGGAAGAGAAGGGAACATCTAGAGAACTTGGAGCAATATTTTGTACTCTCTTTATTATTGTGTGTTTTGTTTATACATTCTTGAATTTATGTGTAGTGATTGGTTATACGTTTTAGTTTGGGGAAAATCTATCTGAAACATCAACATTTGGTGGGCATCTGAGTATTTCTCATCATCAACTTTTTTTGTTTAGTTTTAACTCATGTGTTGTAATTTGAACAGAGCTTTGTTAACCAAGGCTTCCTTGGTGTTATCATTGGTATTTGCAGAACCCAATAAGTCGGGGATACATTTGTGGTGGAGAAGCTAGGCCTACAAAAGTGGATTATGACGTAAGAACCTCAAAATCCTTTTTATTTTTAACAATCACTTTGCTATTATGTATATTGTTTAAAAAATAGTTTTAATTCCTAAAAGTTGTATTTAGTTATTGAGAATAAGGAAATTAACTTTATCTACTTGATTATTTTCATATTATCTTTTGATCTTTATGCTATAAAAATCTACAACTGGTTGGTCAAAGAAAAAGTTTTTTTTTTCAGTTTCATGGTGCACCTTTTCTTATTTTGATTCTTAAGGTGTAGTTTGCTTGCCATACAGTTGAAGTGGAAGCATTTGATCAAGTAGTTACAAATCTTTATTACTTAAATTTAGTTTCTACAGCCCTGTTTCTTCCTCACTTCCCCACTTGCCACCTTCAATCCACCAGCCACTCTATCTCCAACAGCTTTCCCTGAAGAAGCTTCCCATGTGAGTGAAGCAAACAAAGATGTGAGTGAAAAAGAGAGGAAATAGAGGGAACTGAAGAAATGGAAAAGATTGAAGACAAAGGTAAAATTAAATAAGCTAAGAAGATAAGGATAGGAAGATAAAGCAAATACATAACCCAAGACCGAGCCAATGGGTGAAAATTTAAAGGACCCTGTGGATCAAAATTTGTATGAAGGGGATAAAAACCTTTTGATGATTTGTTTATTAAATGTCATTAACCATCTTTAAGATCTAAATGCAAGAAATAAAAATGTACTTTAAATTATTTGTTTATTAAATGCAATATTACAACAATGTACTTTCAAAAACTATCCATTTATAGCATTATACTTTCATTATTTTGGCAATACTGATGAGAAATGAAAGTGCAATGCTATAAATAAATAATTTAAGTACAATAGGAAAATTTTGTTGCATTTAATAAATATATAATCAAAATATCATTGTTTGTTAATAGGATGAATGAAACCAGAATACTATAATAAACAAATTAATAAAAAACCGTGTTGTTATTAATGATCATATGCACAACTCGATTAAACATATTTTTATAGAAGTCTTGAGATAAAGTACGGTAAAGGTATTTGTGTGTAATGGTAAATAAAAAATATTTGAAAAAAATGATACCCCACTTAGGGATGTAAAAGGAAAACATAAACATCAAGGATAACAGCACCCCCCCCCCCCCCCCCCCCCCCCCCCTCTCACACATTAATTTTAAATTGCATCTTACTTTCATTTCTCTTATTTTTTTAATTATTTTTTTCCCATACGTGAAGCCCGAAAATATACCGGAGCAAAGTTGAAGGGTGGAACAAATATTCTAGCTTTTTTTGGATGTTAATGTTATTATTTCATATTATTTAGAAAGTTGTAGACGAGGAATATGGCCATTCGCGAGCATTGGCTTAACGATCTTATCAAGGTATTTTGAAAGTTAAATATCTTTGTTTTTTGAATGTATAAATTTGATGGGTTTAGTGTTATGTGCTTTTGTTTTACGAGAATTAAGTTGTGGCAAACACATAACATAACTCAAATGATTCCATTATACATGTTCACCCCAAAATTATAAAAAATCTCATAAATAGTATGAAACTTAATATCAAAAGAACATATTATATTATCGTAAAAAATATCGTATAAACTCCCGCCGCAAGACGCGGGCTAAAAAACCTCGTTTGAACCAAAACTCAAATCGGTCTTATCTTCGATTTAAACTCTAATAATATCTTTATATTAGGATGTTTGTATTTACATTAATTACTATTGCAGATCTTATAAATACATTTCATTTAATCCCACATTAAGAAAAAAAAACTTAAATCACGGAACTACTCCTTTTTTTTAACCACAAGAAATTACGCAACTTGAGATTTGTTGATGCAAACGAACCACAAAAAGAACCAACATTTGAACCACCATCAAATCCAAAATTTCATCACAAAATTAGGGTTTTCACCCCTCCATTGTAATTTGTAATATCTTTTCAAAATCTCCAATCTTTGCAAGTTCTTACTTGCACCCCCCCATTCATCATTCAAACCGTAAATGCAACATAAAAACGATCATCCATGGGGGGTTGCATATCTGTTGCCAATACAAGTTACTTAAGGAAATCCAGCCTTGTCCAACCAATCACACGACAAGAGACCAAAACCCCAAAATTCGTACGCCCGGCTCGCGTCCTCAAAGACTCTGCTGGGGGCGACATTTTCAAGCATTACAAGTTTGGGAAAGAGCTCGGGAGGGGTGAGTTTGGGGTGACATACCAATGTCAAAATATCGAAACAGGAGAGAAAGTGGCATGCAAAAAGATGTCCAAAAGCAGGCTGATAGCGGAGATTGATGTGGAGGATGTGAGGAGAGAGGTGACGATCATGAGGCATATGCCTGTGCACCCTAACATCGTCAGCTACAAAGATGTTTATGAAGATAAAGATGCAATATATTTACTCATGGAGCTCTGTGAAGGTGGTGAACTATTTGATCGTATCGTTACTAAAGGTCATTACACGGAACGAGCCGCTGCTGTTGTAATTAAGACCATTCTTGAAGTTGTTCAGGTTATTAACTTCATTCTCGTTATGAATATTTTGCATTTTTTTTAAACAATGTGTCGTCTTTATGCAATGTAAAAGAAGGAAATCTGTGAGTTTCTGGCATGTTGTTAAACTAATATTGATGATAAAAAAAATGATGATAGTTTTTGATTTGGTCAGAAAAAGAAGGGTATATTTGATGGAGGCTATTACTTTTTGTGGTTTGAACGAACTCGAGGTTTTAACCCCCCCCCCCCCCCCCCCCCCCCCCCCCCCCCCCCCCGATAAATCTTGATTTCTTGAGAATTGCCAATAAAAAGTTTAAACATGCTTAATTAAGAGTTTTGTTTAAGAACGTTATGCAAGCAAAAATCTTGAATGGGCGCTACTACTTATAACGAAAACCATAATCTTAGGATACGTATAGAATTTCTCATCTTGAATTCTTTATCAACATAAATATGTCAACTTTTTTAGGTTAGGGTTTTTGTTATAAGAAAGAAATACAGATATCTTGAACTCTTGATGTGTTTTGCAAGAATATAACTCAAGCTTCGTTTAATTTTGTTAGGGTTTTATTTAAGAACCTAATATCAAAAATCTAGCTTGAATTTTGTATGAGTGCTTCAAGAATGAAAATTCCAACATGTTTGGGTGTTCTTTCTTACATGTTCTTTTATAATTTAATGTACCACAAAGTTATATGTATAAGTAATTTTATATTTACATACATATGTTATCGGATTGACGTTCATTGTTAATCTTTTATATATATATATATATATATATATATATATATATATATATATATATATATATATATATATATATATATATATATATATATATATATATATATATATATATATATATATATATATATATGTTAATATTTTATGATTATTAAATATATTTGTGAAGGTGTGTCACACACATGGAGTAATGCATCGTGATTTGAAACCCGAAAATTTCTTGTACGCTCACAAAGGAGAAAATGCATCTCTAAAAGCAATCGACTTTGGTCTCTCTGTATCCTTCGAGCACGGTATGCCCTTGACTTCATATGTATCAATGGTTAATGGTTTGTATATTTCGTTATTATTGCTTACTTATACTAATTTGTTGTAGGCCAAAGGTTTAGAGAAGTCGTCGGAAGCCCATATTATATGGCACCGGAAGTACTCAAACGAAATTATGGGGAAGAAATCGACGTATGGAGCGCCGGTGTCATTCTGTACATCTTGCTTTGTGGAGTTCCCCCATTTTGGGCAGGTACGCATGCCATATGATTGCAAATATGTTGTTTGAATGGCTAACTCTCACACACAAAACTCTACTTCAAAATCTACATTTTGTCTCAAGCTAGACTTGTACCCTCAACATTTGATTAAAGGCCACTAATCTAACATTACCTTAACTGCTAGAACAAAGTTTGGTCCCAAAGATGTTACAAATGTGAATGAACTAAGCAAAAATGTTACATTTAGACTATGAAAACAACAAAATGATTGTTATTCGATCGGGCCAAAGTGATGTGGAAAACTATTAGTGCTTATTATGCCCTTCAATTAAATGCTAAAATTTAAATTCACTAACTGAATATTGATATAAACTTGCTAGTGTTCCAAACCTATAGACATCTTTAGATAGTAGACAACTAACTATATAAAACCGATATAAAGTTTCTACATCCATAAATTGGATTTATGGTAGAAGGGTAAATGTTATCAAAAATTGGGAAAGAAAAGAGATTTGGTTTTGCTAATCGAGTATGGTTCATTGATATTTGTTGGATTACTTGTAGTTCACTTTCCTTAACAGATATTTCTACTATATATCAAGGTATCACATAATTCAGTAGGAGAGAATCCACTAAATACACTTTTAGATTCAAACACACAAGAGAAATATCTATATTTTTCTATATATACTCAATATATTAAGGACTAATGAAATAAGGATTTAACACCTTTTATTTGTATTTTTTTGAAAAACTTTTAGGAAAATTGAGTTGTTTGGGAAAGTTAATCATATAATTGGGTTGCCTATGACAACTTGAGTTGTTTGAGGCAGTTTGGATGACGAAGATAATATGGGTATCTAGTTGTATTGCCTCACAACTCATTTCTCTTGCCCAAACCATAGGGGAGCTCCCTTATAATGTTGCAAAAGAATGTGCCCCCTTGAACCCCAACATGCGTTGTGTTCAGAATAAAAAATAGCTTATACAAGTGTGAACTCCACACCATCTAACTTGTTTTAGATCATTGTTTGAGTACCCGTTAGCACTTGTATAATTTCTAATTACACTAAATGGCCATGTAACACTAAAATCACTAAAAAATCAGCACATCTAGATGCCTTCACTTATCAGTGTTACGACCAACACAAGAACATTAAATCACAAGCTCCTTATTATAAGGAAGTTGATACTTATATTTAGAACGAAAACTTTTCTCAACAAACATTACACTAGGATGTCTTCAATAATAAGTGTTTATAATTCTTACTTGGAATTATCCCATAACCACTTTTGAGAAATTATGAAAATCTATATGCCTTTCTTCTATTTTAGGATGTACGTTTGTCTAATTACTACAACATCAGTTTTGGATTAAGGTTCATTATTGTTAGTATATAAAAATATTTGTAATTGTTAACTATATTGTGGACCTTTGTATATTCAATTTAATTTTGAAACAACTACTGCATTTGTTTACACTTCACCACCCTAGTACCTTATGTTATAGAATATGATGAAAACCATAAGCAATAAATAATAAACCATAAAAAAATATAAGGAGGAAATCAGTGTATGAAAATCCACATGAAATTATAGTATTGGATTATGAAGAATCAATAAAGAAACAAGGTGTTGCATTGTTGCAAAATCCAATGGTATAGGTTAGGATGTTTAGAAAAACTGAACCAGTAGTCTATATGATATGTTAATAGGCCTCCTAAAAAGGACTATAATAACATCTAAACACCTAACTAAAAGGAGACCTTTCTAAAAACTAGTAAACTTGGAACCACATAACCAAATAGCCCATGTATAGGGATTTAAATCAGCATGGAACAAACTTCACTTTAAGAAGAAGTCCATATCTAATAGAGAAACTCTAAACTTTCATAAATTTGAATTATGCAAGTAGTAGAAAAAGAATTAAGGACTAAACATAACTACCAACAAAGCTCAAGAAAATTTCAAACCAGGATAGCAAAACTGGATTTGTCATCATATTAGTGAGGATGTGACTAGAGTTGATCTTATTTGACTTGGTATTGCCTTAGGCAGTAACATCTCTAATATGATGATGTCTAATCTCAGTATGCTTCATTCTTTCTTATGGAACATGGAATTCTTTATTCTTTATAAGGAATACAACACTTTCACTTTCTCACAATGCAAGATAAGTCTCAACAAAGACTTCTAACATCTCTAAATTGATCGGGTTAGGATCATAATAAAACATAATGGATTGACAATGTTTTTGTTGATCACGACCTTCCTTGATTCAGGATCCAATAACTTCTAACCACTGACACCAAATTTATAACTGAGGATGATACGTTTTATGGCTCTTGGTTTTGGTTTCCCATTGTCGACATGAGTATAGGTCGTGTACCAAAAAAATCCTCAACTTCAAGTAATATGTAGGTGAACCGGACCATACTTTAATTAGATTCATTTTTTAAAGGGTATACACAAAGATATATCATTGAGATAACACATTGTAGAGCAGGCCTCAACCTATAATTGATGAAATAGATTTGAGTCATATAACATTCAATAGGTTTTGAGATAATGTTCATGTTCATGTCTTTGGCTACACCATCTTGTTGATGAATATAAAGAACAATGTAGTGTATGATGATGTCTTTGGTTTTTTAATATGAATCAAACTCTTTTGAATAAAACTCCATACCATTATCAATACAAAGATTCTTTAATTCTCGATTTACATTTTAATCATAATATTTCTACTGGGGGTCAGAAATGGCATCGAACAAGTCCTCGCACGATGGCCTGGAGTGTCGTAATCGAATGCCTAGTCCTGGAGGGTTGAATGCGCTATATGGGTAAGGTTGCGCCCTTTCTAACATCAATTGGTTTTAGATCAACAGGTAGTGTTGATGCTCAACAAGTGGTATTAGAGCCAGTGGCGAGGGTTCGATTCTCTCAAAGAGCAATTTCTAAAGCGGAGGGGCGGGGGGGTAGTTGGGGGTCAGAAATGGCATCAACCAAGACCTCGCACGATGGCCTGGAGTACAGTAATCGAATGTCTGGTCCTGGAGGATTGAATGTGCTATATGGGTAAGGTTACGACCTTTCTAACACCAATTGGTTTTTGATCAACCGGTAGCGCTGATGCTCAACAATTTCAATCATTTAAGGTGGACGCATTCCCTTTGAAAAATAATTGATAATTGTCATAATATAGCTAGCACCTCACACAATTTGTTCTGAGACGGTCCCATAAGTTTTAGTGGACATAATCAAGAATGTCTTTGGTGGTGTGAACAATGTAGTTCTTGCATAATTTAAAGTTTTATTTGTTATAGACTTCAAGGATACTATACCATTTAAATGAGTTAAAGCTCACTCACACATGTGGCCGCATCGATAATGTCATATCTTTACATCACCTGATTTGATCGATTTTACAAGTATAGTATGAGGAGATAAGATCGAAATCATAAGAATGTAAGAACCTATAATATAACATATAATTATAGCGCCTCATACATAGTAGAGTATATTAGACTTCCTCATATAAACTTTTTTCACAACTAGGGAACTTTTTTTTATATTTAAAACACCATCTTCACATACGTGTAACCCTTATTGCCATAGACACTTAAAGAGATGAGATTCCTCTTTATATTGGGAATGCAATTACTATCGAATGAAGTTTCAATAGTGTCATCGAACAAATTGATTTGGGTAATGTCGATATCTTCCATCTTGCATTGGGAATCATTGAAGACGAGAACTAAACTAGAGCTGTGAATTGGTTCAAATAAAGTGAACAAATATTTGTGAGGACACATATGGTAAGTGAAATTTGAGTCAAGAATGAATTCCATGTTCATTTTGCACACCCAACAACAACCACACAGACCTACAAAACTGTTGTCACATGCACAATTTATAGAATTATCATCTTCTTTACCTTGTGATTTATTTAAGTCTTTTATACTTTCTTTATTATGATGCTTGTAGCATTCACATATTTCAAGTTTGTCTTTCTTTCAATGTCTATAAGTCTTGCCTTTACCCTTAGAAATCAATTCACATTTCTTGTTTGGGGAACCTTTTTTCTTTGAAGTTCCTCAAATGGATAAACCCTCGGCTTAGAGATTGTTGGGACCATCAGAAGATACCACCCCCTTCATCTTTTCCTTGGTGTGTAAGGCTTCATAAACTTTACTAAAAGTAAGATTATCATGATTGTAGATGATAGTACCTTTAAAATTTGAATATATTATCTTGGAAGTGAGCATAAAAGAATCAAACCCAAATCTTTTTTGTTGTACTTGTCTTCAGGGGTAACCAAATCAGACACAATCTCTTTTAAGTTGATAGATGGTTGAGCAAGTTTCCTCCATCTTAAAGTTAATGTGGAAACAACTTTTTTCTTTAAATTCCTTTTACTACTAAGATCTTTCTTCGTGCAAAGTGTAATGTTCTTTTCTTTAAAACTTCCTATAGGATATTGTTGCGAAGATGGAGTTAGACTTAGGCAAGGCTTTGCATCTTTTCTTCTTCACTTCTTCAGTACAATATGTATGTATTTTGCTTCCAAAAGTATCTAGTGCATCATCTATATAAGTTTGATTCAATAATGCTCTCATCTTCACTTGACCTAAATAAAACACGTTATCATGATTGGTGGTGGAATATCATACTTCATAGAAGCCATAATAGAACTCAATTACAACCTTTTACATGATTACGAATAGGGGTGTAAATAGACCTGACAATTCCAGAAATGATTACACGAATCTGTGAGGGACACGACTAAAATACTCGAGCTCGGGCTCGTTAAATACTTGACAGTCTCGAGCTCAGCTCGGCTCAGCTCGACTAATATTTAAAAAAATCAAAATCACTAAATTGAGTAAGAAATATTAAACATTCCACATGTAAATGTCCAATCTGCCAAAAAAACCCACTATTAATCACCTAATATCAATATAACATCAACCATATATGTCATAAATGAATAATTATACAGAAATGACATATATGTTATAAATGCACAATTATAAATAAATGACATATATGTAAATTACACTAAGCTCGCGAGCCTTACAAGCTGAGTATTTTTATACTCGAGCTCGGCTCGATAAGGTACTCGAGTAGCTCAAGCTCGAACTCGGCTCGATTAAGGTCGAATCGATTTTGAGTATTTTTCGAGTCGTTCTCGAGTTTCTCGCGAGTTGGATTGTCTCACTTACACCTCTAATTACGAGGGAAGTCACTTTAAGGTTTTGTAAGTTTTGGATTTTAATTGCATCTTAAAAGTTCTAAGGGGAAAATTGATTTAGGCAGGCGGGTTTAGCAAGAGAGAAATCGATTAAAGCCTTTATATGTGTTAAGAGAAAATGGATTAACTTTATGCACTTGTTATTATTGAATATGATGAATAATAGAATCATTAGAACAAACTAGGACACAGTAATTGTGTAGGAACCCTCGTGGGAAAATCCAAAAGGAACTAAAACTTGTATTATATATGAAAAATTAATGATGGAAGAAGGTATTACATGGTTGTAAAATTCAATTGCGAGTGAAAAGATTTAGAATAAATAAAACAATGATGTTTATGTTTTGACCACCATTTATCTTCCATAATAAATGAAAATAATTTTGCCACATGTCACTCTCTCATTAACTTGGACACATGTCATTTTTTGGTATTTTTGAATAAATGTTTTTTCCATGTGTTATTTTCTCATTGTTTATCTTTTTTTAATTAACACATCATATTTAAACCTCAATTATTAATTGCTTTATTTGAAAATAATAATTAAATTACACTATTACAACTCATATTATTGAATATGTTTCATTTTAAATTCAAATTTTAAATTTAAATAAATTTTTGTTTAAACCTTCATATTTAATTTTTTTGTTTTATTTAACCCGTATAACATACGGGTCTCACAACTAGTATGTTAATAAAAGCCTATAAATTTATGTTTTGACCACCATTTACATGTCTAGAGCCTATATATCTCGCCGAATTCAGTATGAAAAAACTAGATTCCATATATGAGTGAGCATCATTTGAGGTTTTATAATTGAAATAAATAAACTTATTCGGTAGATTATTGTTATCTGTAAATTGAACATATAGAAAGTTTCTTGTTACAGAGACCGAAGAAGGAATTGCACAAGCAATAATCAAGGGTGACATAAACTTTGAAAGGGACCCTTGGCCAAGGGTCTCCGAAGATGCCATAAACATCATAAGGGGCATGCTTGACCAAAATCCATATGATCGGCTCACTGTGGAAGAGGTCCTCGGTATGTACTTCATGCTTATTATATTGTACATTCAACTGCGGAAACTAGTAATACGACCTTGTTATGTGATCATAGAAAACAAATGGATTCAAAATGCCCACAAGGTTCCCAACATTCCTTTGGGAGAACACGTACGAGCAAGAATTCAACAATTCTCTTTGATGAACAAATTCAAAAGGAAAGTAATTAGGGTAAGTTCTTTTACTTATTTTTCAATGGAAAATTTTCAAAAAATAGCAACATAATTTACTTTTCCTATCAATATTGTATTTTAGTTTTACCCATGATAATAAAATATTTATATTCTTTACATATGATAATAAGCTACTTATATTTTGTTATGATAGTAGCAACTTGTAAACTGCTTAATTGCTATATTATAGTTAAAATTAAAAAAAACAAATAAGTGTCTTGTTATTATGGATCAAAATAAATTACATCTTATTAGTATTGAACTATGGAAAAACTATAAATATGTTGTTATTTTGGATACAATACAAAATAAGTGAATAACAAATGACATCCTTGTTATCATAAAAAGTCAAAGTGTTTGACCTTTTTAGGGTTTGAACTCAGGTGGTAGCAGAAAACTTGCCAGATGAACAAGTACATGGATTAAAACAAATGTTTGATGATATGGACAAGGACAAAAATGGATCACTCACCTTCGAAGAGCTTAAAGATGGTTTGTGTACGATTGGAGAACAACCGCTTGCAGATCCTGATGTTCAGATGCTAATGGAAGCTGTAAGTACCACTTTTGATTCATATAATTCACCAAAGTCGTATAGCTTACAATCCTCATACTTGATTGAAGGCTGATCTTGATGAAAATGGGGTCCTGAATTGTGAGGAGTTTATGATAGTTGCAGTTCACTTGAAACGGATCAGCAATGATGATCATCTACGCCAAGCTTTCCACCATTTTGACAAGGACAACAATGGGTACATTGAGTATGATGAGTTACGAGAGTCTTTGTTTGAAGAACATCAAAATTCATACAACGAAAAGCTTGTCCATGATATCATACATGATGCCGACCTTGATAAGGTAATTTAATGATTGAGAGAACAACATATTCTATGTACAATACTGAAAGTAACCTGGAAATGTATTGATTCCATTATGAATGATTTGTAGGATGGTAGGATCAGTTACCCGGAGTTTGCAGCGATGATGACGACAGGGATGGACTGGAAGATGGCATCTCGACAGTATTCAAGAGTGATGTTAAATGCAATTAGCGTCAAAATGTTCAAAGGTGAAACAATCGAAGAGGAAGAGGATATTGAAATAAGCTGATCTATGATCGATGTCTTTAATTTGTTATGTGAAGTAGTACATTTTGGTTACGTAGAAAATGATTTAGAATGAGTTAATTAATCATGTAACTGTCATCTCCTGAATTACAGCTTACAAGTTTTTTCCATAGTAACATAGATTCGGGAAATCTTATGATGTGTAGTGTGTATCGAGCCTAAGACTTCAAACATGAAAGTTAAGAACAAGTTGGGGTGGTTAAGAAAACTATATATTCTAACAAATAGCTAAAAAAATAAAAAAAATAAAAATAAATTGAAAGAAACAAGATTATGTCATATGCATAGCGTCATGCCGTTTCAAAGCATGAAATCACATCCATTTGAAAAGAATAATTTTACATTGGTTATAATAAAAAAATGTATTAAGTATTGTATATGAAAGCACCGTTTTACCAACTGCTTATATAATTAATTTCTTATTCTTATTATCTAAAACTATAATGCGAAAGAGATGTAGTCATTTCCTTATCCAATTTTCATATTATCAGTTTTACTATTCAATGGTATAATATTGATAAATAAACACCCACCATATCATGTCAATCGTAAACAATTAATTAGTGGATAAGGTTGCCCTCAATTGACATTTATCATGATGAGAAGATTGAGTTACACTACAAACTCTTTTTTGTTTATATAGATAAATATAAAATTGAATAAGTGGATATTATTAATCAAAGTAAGTGTTTTTTTGTTTGGTTGTGTAATTTCTTTAAATAAACAAGGTAAATAAAAATAGAAAATCAATTAGGTGAAAAAGTATTTAGATTGTTTGAGTTGAAAGCTAGAAACTGATAGTCGGTAGCCACTAGCTAGTGGTCGGTAGTCGGTAATTGGTAGCTGGAACCTGAAAAGTTGAAGTTATAACATTTATTTGTATATGTATATTTGGTAAAATAATTGGAAGCTTCTGAATATGTAAATTACATAAAAAGAACACTGTTTAATCAAGTAAATATACAACTTATATTTGTAGGGTAATCTTGTAAATTTGTTAAAATAGATATGAGGTTTTTGTTAAATGTTGAAGTATTTTTTAGATTATGAATTTTTTGTTTAAAATACAAGCTAAAAACTTGTACTGCGAACAATATTTTTTGTTTTTTTTTTTCCGAGCATTTTTCTAAAGAGTAAATGTTAAATGTTCCCAAAAGCTTCATATAGAACATATCCCTTGTGTTTTTTCTTGTGATTTTGAATTAGAAAATAAAAAATGAACTTACTACAAACAAAAGGAACAACAACATAAAATTCCATTATAGGTCAAGATATCCTTTAAATCAGGGTTCAGTTTAAGACCAGTTAAAAAAAAAAAAGAACAATCGAGGAAGAAATGGTCTCCATCCTTAAAGGCTTTGACCCATGCCATTATTATCTTTTATTGTTTTTTGTGATTTTTGGAAAAAGAAAAAAATATTCATAAAGGCAGTGTATTAGGTTGGATCATAAATGGGTTGAAATGTTTAATTAAATGGGTTGAAAATTTCTATCCAACCGACCTGTTTAAATAAACGGGTTGAGAGTTTCCAATCCAACCTAACCTGTATAGTAAATTGATTGAAATCGGATTGACTTGTTTATTATTTTTCCAACCTAATATATTTACTAAACAGGTTAAACATGGGTTGATCTGTTTAAATTTTCACAAAAAACCTCTTAAATATCAAATAATCCATTAAATAAAATTACATACAATTTAAAAGATATAATAATTGTTCAGGTTTAAAAATAATACTACAATAAGTTTATAAGCCTATAACATAAACACAAATCAACTAAATAATAAAATTATAAAAATAAAAAACATTTAAAAATATTAAATGTGTTAGCAGGTTGTAAACGGGTTAAGAGTTTCAACCCTAACCCAATCCATTTAATTAACGAGTTAAACGTGTTGACCCATTTAACTAAATCAGTTCGAAATTTCAACCCAACATGATTATTATGTTGGCTTCGGATTGAATCGGCAGGTTCGAGTTAGGATCGTCACCCTAGTTATATTTACATGGTAGTTTCAGGGTTTTTTTTGCTCTTTTTGATGTTTTACCCTTTAATACGAGTATAACTAAGGCCGGATTGGTTTGCTTCCACCAAATACAAATAATAATAATAATAATAATAATAATAATAATAATAATAAAATAATTGTCTAATATTTGTATTATCGGCATATTTTGTGTTCACAACTTTCATACTTCGTGATCTTGAATGCAAAATTTTGTATTAACGACTATTATATTTAGGGATGAGCAACGGGTTGGACCATTGGCGGTTTTAGTAGGTGTTTCGGTTTAACACCGACAACACCTATTTTTTCTGTACGCAGTAGAAAAATTTTTGATTTTTTTTACCTATTTTTCCTACACCGGCAACTCCTATTTCAACCTCGGCAACACCCAATATATATTCTTGCATCCACCCCTGGGTTGGATCCGGACCGAACCAACCCTAAAACCGAAAACCCGAAGACTAGAAATCGTGAATTATCTTACCCAAAAACCAGGCTGGTTTAGGGTGTATTGGGTCCGACACTGTTCGGTTCTGGCTACAAAACCATAAGGACCAATCGCAAGAATTTAAAATCACATATACACCATCTTCACCCAAAAAACAAATATTAGAGACTAAATACATGACTTTTTGTAAAACGTGGATACTATTTATCTAATTTGGTTTTATAAAAATTAATATTTAGAGTAAATTACAAGTTTGGTCGGTTTGGTTTTTAAAAATTGCATGTTTAGTTTTTAAAAAAAATTGTCACAAAAATATCAATGTGGTTTTATTATATATATATATATATATATATATATATATATATATATATATATATATATATATATATATATATATATATATATATATATATAATTAACCTTTGGTTTTTCAGTCCGGTCCGTTCCAAACCCGAAACCTAATTATTGGTAAAAACAAAATCCGAAAACCGGATCACTAATATAAATATCTGATTCTTTCTGGGTCCGGTTCCATTTCTTTTCCGGTCGAATGGGGCATATGATGATCCCTACTTGTATTTATATTTGTGTCTCAATTTTCCCCATAACTTTTCTACATTAATTTTATATTCTATATCGTAATTTAATACAAAAAAATGGCATCAAAATAATCCATATCATTGCGATGTTAGGGGTTCTGTTAGGGTCCTCAATCCAAACACAATGTCCAAAAATTCCTTTCAGCTAGTCAAATTGCCATCATTTAGGACTTTTTCAACTTTGTTAAGATTGTGTATGTTGTTAGAATATTGCAACATTGATACATCACAGTGCAAACTCATATAAAAACAGTATAAAGAACATACTCAAGGCAACCCCATGTTACTCTTCAAGGAGCAATGTAGGTTTTCATAAAACAATTCAGTTCATTAATGAATGAAAAAGTATGTGATCCAAAAGGATTGTTGCTCAACCACTTTCACAACTTGTTCTAGACAAATTTACTGATATGAACACTTGAACCTAGATATATCCAAATAAATCGCTCTACACTTCAACCCATCTTGACAAAGCAAAGTCTAGCAACCATGCTTTTAAAATCAATAAAATATTATGATTGTATGTTTATTATGACATATAATCACGATGAAAATATGGTTTTACAAAAACCATTAAAATCTTTATCAGAGTTTACAAACTTTTGGTGTTACAACAATAATTTCAACACTCATATTTAAGGAAAAAGATTATATGACACAACTCTTGAGCTACATGTAACAACTGTCTTCACTAGCATATGAGCTTCTAGCATGTAACTCCTAAACCTGAATGCTAAGTACATTTAAGAAAAACACATAAGTCAAAATACTTGTGAGATACATGGGTTTATACCTAGCTGGAATAATCTGATACATAATGCTTAAGATAATCATAAACTTAAACAATTCATGAACCCATTAACAAAACATAAATTCATAGCTTGTGTTGTCACATATGGAGAGTCTAAATCCCCTTGTTGGTCAACTACAAGCTTATTACTCTATTACGTATAGAGAATCCATACTTATGTATGGTTAACTATTAGCCATTACGTTAACATATACATGGAAATATATTCCCATCATTGGTTAATTACTAGTTATTTTTCCTAACACATATATAGGGAATCCATATGTAACACCTTACTTTTAAAACACCATTTCATAATAATGAAAATGCGAGTTTACAAAAACATTCAAATTCTTCGTCAAAGTTCACAACTTTTGCTGTTACAAACCAATACTAACAATCATAGTAAAAAAGGATTATTTAATCTTTTCTGATTCCATCAGAGTCATTTCTAGTAGTGCATTCTGACTTCAATTTCCATACATGAGTACATAGCAAAAAACAAGTAAGTCTGAAGACTCGTAAGCTACATGGATTTTGACCTAGTAACATAATTCATTACAAGTTTAAAACCTTATATTCATCTAGCAAGTCATAATAACTCTACACATGGGAATTTACAAACAATAACTAGAACCAAGCTATTTTAATATTTCTAGCACATAGCTAGCTTAAAATGATATTCTAAAACATATCGGGTTTTGATACCCCTATTTAGCATAACGCAAACTCCTTAAAACCACCAGAGAACAAATCATTATAAGGTTGTTGTCTTATTATGAAAGTCATAATTGCTATCTATGAGAAGTACCATCCTAATAGTTGTCGCCACATCCCCTCATGGACCTGTAATTGAGTCCCCTGTTTCGGGACCTGTGACCATAACTTTTCACAAAGCTCATATAACATTCATGATAATTTTCCTAGTACTCTCTCTTGGAGTACAACCTATCCTCAAGCACATAGAAGACATTTTGAGACATTTTCACATATAATTTCTTGCAAAGATTATGGCATACATTCACATAATAATACTTGCAAAGCTTAAATATAATCATAACTTGTCCTTGGAGTACAACATATCATCACTCATATAGAAGCAACTTATGCCTTTTCATATACATCATTTTATTAAGCTTTTGATACATATACACACATATAGCTTTTTACCAAACATATTAATTCATCAATTACATAGTTGTAGATCTTAACAATAGCTCAACTACTCAATCGTGCAACATACTATCTATCCAATTCGTCAAACTATTAACAATTCCTTTTTTGAAAAACATTTAAACATTTGACATACTTATTCTTTCCAAAATACCCCTTTTATAACTCAGGGAAAACTAATAATTTACATTTTGAAATCCTTTGGCATCAAAATATTATTAGATAATCACGTATAGTCACACCTAGTGACTTACTTACATATTTTCACATAACATCAATTACTTTTCTATGTACCAAAAAAATCTGCATGTGCTCATCTAGCATGTTAGTGAAGATTAACTATTTTGTGGCCTCAAGCTCAACACTTCTTTCTAACTTATCACCTTGACAAAACCTATTCAGGTAACATACCAAGTTCCTTAGAACTTATCCTAGTTTATTACCATAATAATTACCACAATTATCATTTATTTTACCACTAACTGAATTTGGCAATCATTTGTTACTAAACTCATATGTTTATATAATACAATTGCCAAAAGCTTAAACCCTATAAGCTATTATCTAGAATACTTAATTCTAATCGTCTAGTAAATTAGGGTTTATAATCCTTGTTAACTGGACGAAGAATTCCATTGTGTAATTCAACCATCAACTTACCATTGACTTCATAATTGCACCGTATTATGTACATTACTAACTGAGTTGGGTTTTAATAACCTTTTAATGACTACGTTACAAAAATCACGATTATGTTACATAAGCATAATTACATAATAAAATGATTAGAAACTATATTATCTCGTTCCATGATAGTTTCCTGATAATACTGGTATCGATACGTGTCTCCTCTAGCTACGAGTCATTTCTCGAATATTAAGTGTTCCAGACTGAAAAACGTATAACCGAAGAACATCTTAAATTACTGTAACGTCCCGAAAATTACAAAGAAACTTTTCATATTTAAAATATAATAACCAATTAAAACCTTTGTTTCAAAATCCATCAAGTAACATTCATTTGATTAAAACCATATAATGTTAGAGTTAAGTTTATAAAAATATGGAAATGAATGTCTTCGATGCGTGTGTACAATTTTGCCAACCTCTTCTCACCAACGGCCTACAAAACGTTTAATCCACAACTATAAGTGTAAAGCTTAGTGAGTTCCCTGGTATACCACATATTCCATCATGCATATAATGCATCCACACAAGATCTCGGCTCTAGCATCGAGCAATCAAATCCCATATTCATATACATATATCATGCGTAACAGGCCCAACTCTAGGGAGTATACGTGCCCAACCTTGACTCCATTACCCGGGCAGAACCCTGGTCTTTCATACAGTTGTTGTGATCCAACCACAATCTTTCCTATCTGTGTTGTGGTCCAACCATAATCTTTCCTATCAGTGTTGTGATCCAACCACAGTATTTCCTATAAGTACTGAGATCCAACCACAATCTTTACTATCATATCATGAAGTCATATGTAATTAGGGATCAGATAGACAGTCGAACAGATGACCCACTTTAGAGTGAAAAATTAGAAAAGAACATTACACTCAGGCATTAGGCCAAGAGTTCTTAGGTTATCTGAATTAAACTATATACAACCCAAACTATCACTATCACATAATCATGTAACATAAACACATAGAAAAATACTAGTGTGTCCATACCCATAGCAAGTAGCCTTCCTAGCTACCATATCATTGACCACTTCTTAATTAAGTCCTTCGTTTGTCAGTCAAACATAATCATAATAACTGGTCCACCCTAGTTACCCTACCCCAATGCAACTACTAACAGTACCATACGACCAATAGGCAAGACCCTACCAGTCTAGAATACCATGACACTAAGTGTCCCATACTACACATATATACAAGGGAGTTATCTCAATCACTAACATATTTGTACTCAAACAATACCTCTATCCTAACATGCAAATGATATATAATGGCATACGTGGGATAGTGAGAAACTCACCTGAATGCAGCTGAAAGTCCATACGCCTTGAACGCGAGTCAACACTAGAGAAATCCCGAGCATGTACCACATATTAACAATCGGAATCTAATCCTTAGCCCAAAACTCATATCCTATCAAGTTTGACCATAAAGTCAAAATAGTCAAAGTCAACTATCTGGCGGTATGCTTTGCGTAGACATACCTTCGATCGTTGTACCTCATCTATGCTTAGCATAGCACTAAAAGACAAAATAGGTGAATTCCTTCATCCCTACTAAAAAATGACTCATAAAAACCAAAACTTTATGGATATGCATGCATCATGCATGTCCTACACCCCTCTAGGTAAAAAATGGTGAAAGTAGAACCTTGAACATATACATGACACCAAAACAAGTCCAAATTCCAAATCCAAAAGATAGAACACTCTAAGGAAATTCAACAATGTTAAAGTTGCAAACTTTGTCTAGAGTTCTTCCTTGAATTCCAACCAAAACCTCAAAAAGGGACTCCAAGACCATAATATGAAAGATCTAGAAAGCGTGAATTATAAAGTTAGGAGCTTGATGACTTACAAAGGTTCTAAAATATGCACAAGAAGCTGGATCTCTTATGGAAACATTCACTCAAGCACCAAATAATGATAAACTTCCTTAAACAGTCCTAAAATGGCACCCACAATAAGCAAAAGGATATGGAGAGGGAAACAGAGGCTATGGTTTCGTTATTTAGAAGATAGACGATGATTCTTAGAAACCCTAAAATTTAGAGATGCTTAAATAGTGCATAAATCTAGAATCTAGTGTTTTGTGCAAGCAATGGCGCTACGCTTAACGTAGGCATACGTACGCTAGGCGTAGCTCCCCTACACTCATCGTAGCTCTCCTACGCCGATCGTAGGATTTGAATTATGAAATTTATCATTTTATACTAACAAAGGGCATCTCTAAAAACGAATGTTAGAACTATGCTCAACTTAAATTACATTTCTATCTTGAAATCCGACGTTACAAATTTCTCTTAAAGCACCCTCCAAACCCCTCGTGGTTTTTCCAAGCCCATTCTCTTTTGCACGAGTCGGTACAACTTCGAGTACCAAAATTTGAAACAACCATTACCAAGATTTCCAAAATCAAGCACATAAGCCATACTCGAGCAAAAATTCCAAACTTCAAACTTTCATTCATTGTAGCTCTGGAACAAAACCCTAAACAGACAACCTATTTCTGACCCTATGACCGAGACCATCTTCAACGATAGCCATGGGTCTCAACGATGAATGAATACCAACCCTCCACAATGAAACAACATTGAGGCACCCAACCCTTATCACAATTCGAAAACTTCTAGATAGCACTCGACTTCCAGACAGGCGGGGCTCCCCCAAACATCATTCGTACTAACCACAAACTCACAGATCTAATCCAAAGATGAAATAATAGCCCGAACATTGCATCTAACCAACCTTGACAGAAACTAACTCATACCTTTAACATAAAGGCTCCGAGGTTATGCCCGAGAACATGGTGAATAGCGCATCCTATATGTCAAACTTGCCAACCGGGAAGTATGCAGGTCCGATCCGACCGAGATCCTTACCAACCTTACTCCGTCCAACAGATGGACTAAAGAATGAATTCCACGAATAACTGTTGAAACTAACACCCGTACACACGAATGCATAACGAACTCCAAACGAAATCCCAATGGGAAAAGGCTAACCTAGCCTATACATTAACACAAACCTAAAAATCCTTAAGTCTAAACAATGGAACACTAATCAAACAATGACGAGTCTGATTTAACCCATATGAATTATATGACCTAACTGTAGTCTTACAATCACTTCCGCTGCTACAGCTCATCTGTAGTCTTTCCTTCCATGATCCAACCATGGTCTTCCATATATTATGATATGATCCAACCATAGTCTTACAATCACTTATGTTGCTACAACCTAGCTATAGTACTTATTACCATGATCCAACCATGGTCTTCCATATGTGAATGCTATGATCTAACCATAGTGTTATAATCATTTTCGTTGCTGAAACCCAACTACAATCTTCCATGCCATGATCCAACCATGGTCTTCCATATGTGAATGCTATGATCCATCCATAATCTTATAATCGATTCCATTGCTACAACCTAGTTGCAGTCTTTCCGACCATGATCCAACAATGGTTTTCCATATGTGAATGTTGTGATCCAACCGTAGTATTACAATCATTTTCATTCCTATAGCCCACTTGGAATCTTTCCTACCATGATCCAACCATGATATTCCATATGACCTATAAAGAGAGCAAGAAAAGCTTACGTGAGATAGACCCCCTATTCTACTAGACCCCATTGGGTGTACAGGTCATACTACAAACCCCAAAGCCTTCATCATACAAGAACAGGCAGGGAGGCCCTCACACAACCCTCGAACGGAACCTATACACTGTCTCAAAATGTGCGCCGCTATCGATTCTTCAAACCTTCGGATGAGATGAATTGGATCCTCATTATTTGTATCCGTGATCACATCTGACTATTGAACATCATTCCTTACGTAAGCTCTAACTTTGAAAACAACCAAACCAACTATCTATTTACCCTTGAATATGAAGTTCCTAGATGATATGCACTCGGAAAAATACTTCCATATGACGAAGAGATTCTCCCCTACATGGAATTGGCTCAACTATGACAAATTTATAACCATTCAAATGTCCTAGCCAATCCAATAACTCCACTACGAGGTTCCTATCAACCACACCTATCATTATCAAGCATAAAGGAATCTGAATCCTTCAATCAACCAAAAAGCTCCAACAACATCAATACTCTCATAACAACAATAATAACAATCCACCATAAATAACATTCCAATAGAACAAAAGATGATTTTAACCAATTCCATTCCACAGATCATTCAAGATTACAACTGAAACAATGAAACATAAATGGAAAAGGTATCGATGAAAAAAACAGTACAGTACCCGAACGACTAGAGAACTGAAAGTTAAACCCCAACCCTTGGGACTCCCGTTGTCCCATGCCCCCATCCGATAGCTAGCAAGCAAAATGTGTTGCATCCAAATCCACACCATCTACTCTCAGAGGGCTATCAACCTTAACATGGCCTAGCAGACTGTAACATCCCGACTCCCAGGTATTACATTTATTTATTTATTATTGGGATTGCATGAGTGACTCGACGAGTTGTGTGTCTAACTTGTCGAGTAGAGTTCAATTTGGTCACGTGGGTTTAATGATCGACTCGACGAGTCAGAGAGCTGACTCGCCGAGTTGACATTGTGTGAGGAAACACTAAATCCCTGGGTTTGAGACCTATTTAAATGAACTTATGTCCTCATTTGCGCCTCACCAGCTACCCAACTCCCCTGTGTGAAACCCTAATCGACCATTGAGCTAAGAGAGAGTGTTTGAGCTAACGTTTGAGTATTTTGGTGAATCATTGGACGAAGAAGAAGGGAGATTCAAGTAACGAACAAGGAAAGGATGTGAGATCCAATATTCATTCACTTGGAGCTTCTGTTGGAAGGTAAAAGTCATCACCTTGCTCATCATGTCGTGTACATCTTAGTAATGGGAAACTTTTGGGGATTTTTGCCATATTTTCTTGAGATTTGGTATGACTTGTTCTTGCCAAGAATTGAGACATCATATCTGGACCTTGTGAGGTCCATAGAGTCCAAAGGTCCCAACTTTATCCAACCATAAAAGGGGTATTGTGCTTAAACACCTTAGTTAGAGCTTGTATTGGCATTATGGAGCAAATATGCCATGCATTAGCGTAAAGATCAAAACTTTATGTGACATTCGACCCTTTGGAGACTATTTGGAGTGGTAGATCTTCCTTAAAACGTCTGAATGAGATTTTGACTTAAGGGACTAGACGAGTCGGCTAGGGTTTTCCCCGATGAGTCTGGACATGGGTAACTCGGCGAGTTGACGGGACAACTCAACGAGTTAAGTTGGGTTTTTGTGAGGTTCTAAAGAAACAAGGGGGACTCGGCGAGTCACATAGATGCACGGTGAGTCGGGTCAACATGGACAGTTGACTCGAGTCTTGACTTATGTTGACTTTAGGGTTTAGTCAAGGAAAGGAGTATGGGGATTGTTGATGGGTAAAATGGTCTTTTACCCATTCCATGAGTTTGAGAGAGAGAATAACCTGGTTTATTTAGAGTCTTGATTTAAGTGCTAATTAGAGATTATTATCTTATGTGTTAGGCGGAGGCTAGTTCGAGATTCGTGTATGAGATTATTACTTACTTGTTACGAGGTGCGTCTTCTCATTATACTTACCATGAGTGGTATTTTCGTGTAACCAAGGAATCTTATGTGCTTACTTGAGTATTGTGATATCCTACATTATGTCTTTGTGATTGATGAGTATTATTATTATTATTATTATTATTATTATTATTATTATTATTATTATTATTATTATTATTATTATTATTATTATGAGCTTATTGAGTTAGGACCGGAGGGTCCACCCGAGCTGTGGGACCGGAGGGTCTCCACTTAGACACATTGTCTGGAGGGTCGTATTGAGTTAGCCTCGAGTTGCTAATGTGATGTGTGTGGTATTTTGGGGAACTCATTAAGCTTTGTTCTTATCGTGTTATGTGTTATGTGTTTCAGGTACCTCTCAGGATCACGGGAAGGCATCGGCTTAATTGTACACACCGATACTGTAACGTCTATAAAAATCATGCCAAATTTGAACTTTTTAAAGCATTTAAAATCATTAAGTTATTACAATTTGTTTTCTGTAAGGTCCAAAATCTGAGGATCCAAACTGGTGATCAAATAAATAGCAATCAAACAAAGTAAGAATGGAGTAGAAGAAGGATTAAACCAAGCATGCACACGTTTATATCTCCAAAACATCTAGTACACACTAGGCCGTGAATGGACTCTCTCCCTTCTACCTTACATTCTGACACTATTTATAGGGACCATGTAATGCCCGTGTTTCTAGGCTAGACATTAATATTGAAATTATAGTCTAGGTTAACCTTTGTAACTCATTTTGAAGAAATGAAAAGTGATTATGTCAATATTATGTGTATTATGTGTTTTATGCTTAATTATTGGGGTTTAATTAATTAAGAATAAAAATAGACGTCAAAATTAAAGTGTGATATAAGCCCGATATCTTTGCATAAAGTTGTAGTGGTCGAAACAAGGATTTCGGGGATATAAAGAATACCAAAATCCGAGTTATAACGAAGAAGTTATTACTTGTCAAGTTTCGCAACAAAACCGGCACGGTGCCGAATGTCGTAAAAAGTGAGTTTTTGATAAACTACTTTTTAGCCTTAGTGATCTAAACGAAAGTCGTAGTATTCGTTAAACCGAGAAGTTCGATAAAAAGAACGCCCAAATCTAACTTCGTATGAGGAAGTATGCGAAAGTTATGGATTTTAGAAGTTTTTGCAGAAAAACCAAGAAATCTAGCATACGTGGACTTCGGCCACGTCACCCTCGCTCAAAACGCGCCACGTGTCCAAAAATGCTGTTGAGTCATTCAAGCTGCTGAGTCATCCAAAAAGGGTCTACTAGGAGTCCGACGCGTGTCGCCTTCCTTCGCATGAACAGTAGCTGCGTGTCGGATTCTGATTCGACTGAAGGGAGTCCCAATCCGAAGCTCACAGCTAGACCGAGCCTCGCACTGCCTAGCCTCCGAGCCTCGCAGATGGATCAGTAGACCTCGGTCCAATCAACAACTGCCACCGAGGCCTTCACACGTGCAGCCACCTGTGGACCCCGCCACCAAGCCGACTTCGGACCCCTATAAATACAAGGGGTATGCGAGCCTTCTCGGTTACTTTTGGAGTTTTGTCACTTTTAGCCCCTAAACCCATATTTCTTCATCTTAACATCCCCCAAAGCCCCGGTATCAATTATAAGCCTCGGAATACTCCACGAAGTGCCCGAGAAGCCCGGAAATTTTATCTTTTCGGTTTCAAAGCCCGACCTTTGTAGAGCCCGGTTTCTTAATAAAACTCTCGGTTTTATTAGAAACGATCGTTTTAGGAAACGAATTGCTGCCCGATTATCATCAAATCAAGTGAGTGTATAGTCACCATCATCTTATACCTAGATATGAAGTATTTTATATGAAATACGTGCTACATGTAATTATATTAATTGTTTGACCGAGGTGATTGTTGAATTGACGTTTTATACAAGTTTTAAACTGTATATGTATTTTTATCTACAAATATGTTGGGTAAAACATGGGTAGATAGTGATGTGTGATAAAATAAAAGTGATGAGAGGCCTCAATGTGATTTGAGATCCAGTCATCTAGCGGAGTTTGGATGACGACCACAGACTTTCTAGATAGTCCAGTGGAACACTGGCAGGCCCGCAACTTGTAGGTGTAATGAACTAAGAGTGTTCATTTGCTGTACTCCATCCCCCTCATGGTTGCCTTTAGGACATATATGGCTGAGGAAACCCCTTAGCAGTAGTGTCCATCCCGATGATATTCTTTAGGCTAGGTCCCTTGTGATAAGTGTTTAGGGACGTAAAGTGAGGATAACGGGAACGGTTAATCAGGGTTATTGTTGGTTGATGAACTTAGTAAGTTTATTATTATTGTGGGTTGAAAACCCTATATGCTCACCAGGCTCCCAAGCCTGACCCACTCAGCTTTTTATGTTACAGGTAGTGGACCCCGAGCATAGTCAGAGGACGATGAGAGATTTTTGGATTATAGGCCAGTAGTTGTAAATAACTGTTGAAAGGCTTATAATGTCTTGTTTATGCTTTTGATCTGTATCGGAACATGACATCCCGAGGTTTTGTTATGAAATGAAACTATACATTTCTTAAAGAAAGGTTTTGCTAAACTTTTATCATGTTTTGTTTTGGGGACCAATTCCACGACATCTTTTAAAAGGATTTCTCTGATTTTATTTTAAAAAGCATAAATTAAATCGGTCTTTTCTGGTCGAGAAATTAGGAGATGTCACAGACCAACCAACCGCAAAAGGGTTTACGACCATGAACATGTTCACGCATGAACACTTGTTCAACCGTGAACACAAGATCACAAGCCTACAAACACCATCCTATAACCAAAACCTATACATAGATAATTGTCTAGCCCAAACCACATAATTATGACATAACAATCTCCCCCTTGGTTTGGGACTAGCATGTACTCAGGTCTTCTTGATCAGCATCATCAACGTATCTATGTCTCACTTCCTGAACTGTAGAAGATACTTAGCATCAATAAGACGAATAGCACAATCACTATCTCGAAACTTGATCACTGCAGTGGCGCAAGGCTCTTCGACTATGGTCTTGAACTTGTCACCAAATTCTACAATAAGCTTGTTCTTCAAGTCAAAGTAGCATGCTGATAGGGCATCAAGATTAAGCTGGAGATCGGAGATCGGTTTAAACTTTTGAAAGTTTTCTTCTTCAAGCTCGGAAACTCGAATATCAAGGTTTCCGATCAGAACTTCTTTCTCGATGATCTTCTGTTTAAGAGTAGTGATCTCTTCTCTTAGCTCTGGGACAGATAGGTCCACTCCCCCTGAGCTTCCTTCCCCGATAGATATGCCTTTTCCGCGAGGATTAGGATCATCATCATGTTCCTCCAACAACCTGTCGAAACTATCAGAGGCAGCGTCATGCATAAGCCTTAGAGGGGAGGAATCCCTAGGAGCTGAAGAACTCCCGGTTTCAAAAATAGTGCTTGAACTTTCCTGAATATCAACTTGGGCTGACTGTGATGGTGCAGTGGCGACTATAGTTGCGGGCTGCGTTGGCTGGACTTGATCTCTAATAAGCACTCCCGGCCTCGGATCAGCTCGCCTTCTTTTCAACGGAGGCTGGGAAGCATGTGTTAATTCAAGATCACTTTCATATGGCAAAGAGGTTGGAATGGCAACATGAAGAGGAGGAATCCTTGATGCTGCATCCATATCAATTGTAGCACCGGCCATCTGATCAAAAGTTGGAGATGTCACTTTGAGAACACCACTAACTCTTTATGTCTCCGTTGCAAGTTGCACAACATCATGGACAGTGTCAAGGAAAGCATCGAGGTCTTCACGGCTTAACCTTATATCATTATCTTGCTCAAAATCCATGAGATGTAAACCCAATACATCCAACTTTTTAAAAACAAAATATTTTGAGGACTATAAAATTAAAAATAAAAATAAAATTAGACGAATTAACCCTAATTTCTCTTTTTCACAACTGCAGATAATATTTTTGTGATTTTGGGATCAAAGTTATTAGACAACTTTTATCCGTTTATCAGTACCCCTCCTTTCATGAATAGATTTGATCAATCGTTGTTATTGTGGTCCACTTAAACATGAAAAATTTTGACAGATTTAGGACATACTACAAGTGACAAGACATTGTGAACCTATGTTCCTAGATAAACTTCCTAAGGACCATTCAACTGACGACGACCAAATATATTGTTTTCCACCTAAATTGAGCAACGAGATCTACAGACAACCTTTTCAATGTTCAATTTTAGGTATACTAGAACATGTTTCTCGCTTCCTGATATACCCCAATAATCAAGGACTTCCAGGATACTCCTTACTTTAGATGAGCAGACAATTATTGTGGGAGAAGATAGATTTAGAATGCATATGTTGTACACCCAGGTCAAATCTCTTTCAATCATGTAGAGGGTGAAACATATGACTAACCAGATTTAGAGGGATTGAGAGGTAGAATGGTGTACATGCTGTGTACCAGGTCGGAGTGTTAATCACGCAAAGGAGACAACATATGGCTAACAGACAGGAAGAATTGCATAGAAGGAAATGCAGAGAGATATGATTGCATATGTTGCAGTCCAGGTCGGATCTTTCGATCACACAGAGGAGGCAACATATGTCTAAAAGAAAGATAGAAAGAAAATAACCTTCTACAGACCTAATTTATCGGAATTCGCAGTCACCCCGTCAATACCGGAACTAAGGATAGAATCCGCACATCGAGGAAAAGTTAATCCACGGTTCTAGATACATATAATTTAATATAATCTGCAGATTCCCATGTATATCTCCCTGATCAACCTATCCGAGCGTCGTATTGTCAGGCTAAACGGATCTATCTAGGTCAAGATTTGTCAAGTCACAATATTCCTGAAGTTCATTTATGCCTAGTCAAGTCCATATAAATCTTTCGAGTCTACAAGCGTATTTAACACAAAGTCTAGACAATTCAGCTTTGGTATCTTACACAGATTCAGATTGCATGTTATCACTTGTTGATATCACTTCCCAACACATCACCTGAAAGCACATATCATTAGCAACATATTTTTTGTGTTTTCTGATTTTCTAATGTTTTTGGGATTTTTGAAAAGTTTTCTAATTTTTGTTTTGTTTTATTTCTCCCCTTAAATTTGTGCATAGGAGAGAAAAGAAAAGTAAATGCGCAAATTTAAACTACCTAAAACAACAATTAGTCCTCAAAACGAATCACTTTCAGAAAATAGGGGTCAATAAAATTCAAACTGTAGTCCATAAGTTGATCTATGAGACACTCAACAAGCTACACTTTTACTTAGGAGTGTAGATGACGTTCTCAAAACTCAGTGCTCTATTTATAATTGTTCCTTTTTAGTGATCTTCCCTCCATCTCCTCTCGCAAAGGAAACATAGCCCCCATTAATAGTCTGAATGACGTGCAATTGGGAGATGTCTCCCGTCATGTGCTTGGAACAACCGATGTCGACATACCAAGGTCTGATGACATTCCTCCGCAACTGTTCCTGCACAATACGCAAGATCAATTACATTTACAGACCCAGGTCATAACAACACTGGGTTTTTCTTTGTTAGCAGCATAATTTCTTTTTTTAATTTTTGAATTTGATTTATCACTAGATGCACAAGCAGAAGGTTGAGATGGTTGGACATTTAGATTCTTGGGCACCCATTGGTAGTTAGGTTTAGAAAGTTTTACAGATGATTTTCAAACATTTTTCTTTGGGTTTGATCGTTTCAGTTTCCGTCTAAAATTAGCCGTAGACTCAGACGAAGACTTTGACGAATCCGATCTTGGCTTAGCCACATTCGTTTTCGTGAAAGTACCTGTTATATTTGCATGAAAAACCTATTTATTTCTTTTAAGTTCATCCCTTTTTTCTGTCCTTATCAACATTCTAATCACCATCACGGTAACGAGGTCTCAAGAAATTTCTCATGAGAGATCTTCCTCTCGACTTGCTCTCTCTTCTGTGTGCATGAAAAGGAACAAATGACCGATTTGGACAATTGTGAGCAATATGACCAGCAGTTCCACAGTTAAAGCATGTTTGTCTCTTAGAATAAAAACTGTTACTGCTCTTTTCTGGTTTAGTAGTTTTGTTGGCTCCCTTTTTCTTCCCACATGTACAAGTGCATGATTCTGGTTGTGTGACAGATGTAGGTGCAGTAGGTGTGCTAGTAACAGAAACATCAGAATTATTAGACACATCACCACAAGCAACATTTGAAGCATCAGAATTAGACATAGAATCATCACCAATCAAATCATTAGTTTTAGAAACAATATTATCTGAAACAGAAACATCACTTTTCAAAACAGAATTATTATTAGCACAATTCTCTCCAGACTCCTGCTTTCCTTGACTTAAAGATGTATCTGCATGAGAAGTAGAAACGTTAGTATCTTTTTCCCTAGCACTACTTTTAGTTGCCTATTCAGCCACTAGTTTACTGTAAACTATAAATGGTTCACGGTCAATCTCAGCTTGAGTCAAAGTAATAGTGGTGTAATTATGATTAAATGGGGGAGGGACACTCTCATAGCCTATGCCTACTTATTTCTGGTCCCTCCATCTCATTTGGTGTTCAATTATTGTTGCAACTCTTTCACTTGACACATCAAATTTTTTGAAGTTAAATTCAGCACTTGCAAAACGAGTCTTCAATGTGTCAAGTTCCGTAGTTACAACATCAAAAACCTTTTTAAGATATCTATAGTGAACACACTTGTCACTATAGTCTGCTTGTAACTTCTTATAGTCATTTGACTTGGCCTCTAATTGATCTTTTAACTGTTTTTGGCCTTTTCTCACTTGGTATCCCTCATACTTGAGTTCCTTAATCTATCTACACATCAAATCGGCATGTTCACATAAAAAATTGATAGTTTTAATACAAGATTGAGAACAACAGACTTCATTTACTGGAATGTTTGTGGAACTCATTGTTTACCAAAAATGTCCTTTGACTATAAACTCAAAAGTCAATCTTAAAAGTCAAATTTAAAAAGTCAAACTTAAAAGTTAAACCGAAAAGCTAAATTTGAAAATTCGAAAGTTAAAAGAGAAATTCAAAGTTTAAAGTCAATGGTCAAACTTGGAAGTCAAAGTCAAAATTTTAAATAAAAAGTCAAAATTAAAAGTTAAAAATTAAAAACTAAAATTTTGGTTGAAAATGAAATTTAAAAATAAAAAGAAACTGATTTTTGGGCTGAAAATGTCAATATTACGCAATTTGGTCGAAATAGATAGGCCTTATGAATTAAATTTGGGAAGAGTTAAGCGTAAGGCAAGCTAGTCCAATTGGTAAGACGCGTTGGCTAATTAGGCGAGGCACCCGGGTTCGAATCTTGGCAGCTCCAAAATCGTTTCCTAGTTTTTCAGATGTGTGTGCGAGGATGCTGACTAGCGAAGACCGCACACATGCTGGGCCGAGAACGTGGACCACAAATGAAGTTGGCCGTGAACGAGATGCTTCACCGCAAAGTCGCCTGACTGTACACGTGCGAGGCTGGCCACACACCGAGGACCGTGAAGTCCGAGGGTCGAAGATTGTTCTCGGTCATAAACTCCCTTCGGGCCGTGAACCCTTCAAAGGCCGTAAACACTGCTTCAGATGCGAAGAAAAATGACGTTTTTCACCATTTTTGCTCCAAAACTCGTTTTTATGAAAAACGCGAAGAACAAACCCCATAGTTTGCTAATATCTATCCAAAAACACATAAATCCTTCAAAAATAAGATCAAATAAGCTCCAGATCTGGAAAAATTGATTGATACAATCCAAGTCTGATACCAATTTTAAGGTCCAAAATCTGAGGATCTAAACCGGTGATCAAACAAATAGCAATCAAACAAAGTAAGAATGGAGTAGAAGAAGCATTAAACCAAGCATGCCCACGTTTATATCTCAAAAACATCTAGTACACCTTGGATACACACACTAGGCCGTGAATGGACTCTCTCCCTTCTAGCTTACATTCCGACACTATTTATAAGGACCAACCAACCGTAAAAGGGTTCATGGTCGTGAACATGTTCACGGTCGTGAACACCTGTTCAACCGTGAACACAAGATTGCAAGCCTACAAACACCATCCTATAACCAAAACCTATACATAGACAATTTCCTAGCCCAAACCACATAATTATGACCTAACATTTTCAAAATAGTATCATATCAGAGTTCCTAGAAATCATGATCTTAAATCGAGGAAGTGTACGATCACACCTTCTCCTTCCCGTGATCACCCGAAGTACCTGAAACAATAATAGATAAATGTAAGCTCGAAGGCTTAGTGAGTTACTCCTAAAATACAACCACCATATAGATATAACCATATCATATAACATATAAGCAAACAACATGCATAATGTGTTTGAATTAGGTCCTCTTTTGTCATCTGCAAAAGCAAAGATTCAACCCCTGTTTGTTACGTGAGAAATATGTAGAAGAAGAAGAAGTAATAGTGACTCAAAATGGCTGCCCTTCTATTCATGAAATAATAGGCTTTTATAACCTATAAAACCTAACAAAAACTAAACAACAATAAGCCCACATTTTCCTGTTTTACACGAACAATATCACAGTCAAATACCCCAAAATACCCGATCCATATGACCCATTCAACCCTAGCTTTTATTCAATTCAAATATTAAACTAAGATAACATCCATGTCAAGATTAAACCCAACATTCACCCCCATAATCTTGACAATCTTGATCTTTGATTCTTTATCACCTCGAAATCGGTTCTTCCACGTTCTCTTTCTTCACTGTGTAGTTTCAAAGTTTCAAAACTTTGTTCGGTCAATTTCTAGATGTGAATCTTCGGTCTTATATAATTCTCAAATAACCTGTTAATCTTGGTTGTCCTTTTTGGTATCAGACTATCCTTTCTTGTTCTAGAGATGCCCTGTTCTTTTGCGGCTCTATGGTCTTCTGTCTAGGTGCCACCCAGTCTTTGAAACTTTTCCTTAGGTCTTGATCTCACGGTCTTCTCTTGCTAGTCTCTTGCTAGCATCAGTCTTTTTCAGTCTTTGGTGGAACTCACTTTCCAACCATGAACTTCTTTCTTCTTTCTTTCTTCTTTCTTTCTTTCTCGCAGCCTTCTTTTTTCTTTCATATTTCTTTTTTCTTTCTTTCTTTCTTTATTTCTACCTATGTTTTATCTCTTGAATGATAACTTTCTTCAGCTATTCTTTCTTGTGATCACGAACACATGATCAAACTTGCTGCTTGGTTCAGTTCCTCCTGACCTGATTGCATTGGGATGCAACAGGACTTCTCTTTCTTGATGCAGTCCCATACTTTGGTACACGGTTTTTAAAGCTTCTGGGGTTTTCACTTGATTCAACCCTTTCATCTTCTTTTGCTTCTTCTCTCCGTTCACCATTTTAACTGTTGATCTCACAGTTTTCTTCCTTTGTTATTATCAGCCCTGCAGCTAAGGGATGCTTCTCCTCTCTCGACATTGACTCTTAAACCTAATTCTTCTAAACGATCTGTAGGCTCTGATACCAATTGTTGGAATCAGGTCATATTTTGTCAACTGCAAAACCAAAGATTCAACCTCTATTTGTTACGTGAGAAATATGTACAAGAAGAAGAAGTAATAGTGACTAAAAATGGCTGCCCTTCTATTCATGAAACAAGAGGCTTTTGTGGCCTACAAAACCTAACAAAAACTAAACAACAATAAGCCCAAGTTTTCCTGTTTTACAAGAACAATCTCATAGTCAAATACCCCAAAATACCCAGTCCACATGACCCATTCAGCCCTACCTTTTATAAAATTCAAATATTAAACTAATATAATATCCATGTCAAGATTACACCCAACATAATGAGCCATCAGTCCGACTAGACCGCCTCGCAGGCCTTCAATCTATCTGGACCGCTCTCCGTGACTTCGACACGTCTGGACCGCCTCGCAGGGCCTACAGCCTATCCGGACCGCTCACTGGACCTTCAGCCTAACTGAATCCCTTTTTAGGGCCTTCAACTTATCCAGACCGCCCTGGGTATGTTGGCCTTCAGCACATAGCAGGACCGGCTCAACCCAACCTCCAATCAACAAACATATGCACATACATATCATACGCTAGCATATATATATATATATATATATATATATATATATATATATATATATATATATATATATATATCAGTCGAACTGATCTAACAAATCACTAATCATAGCAACATCCTACTACCAGGATACAAACCTAACTGGTCACTTGTTGGATTAGTGTCTAAGTCAATAGCTATAATTGGTATGTACTTGACCTGATTGACATGGTTCATTTGGGTTGCATGGCATCGGAACAATTTGGATAGACTTTTGTGAGAAAAGGATAATTATGATTTGTTAATATATTTTAACTTCTAATATATTAATATGAAATCATATTATTTAATTAGTATTGATCAAAAATTAATTTGGAATTAATTAGTGATCAAAAGGAGACTAATTAAATATATGGGGATTGATTGTGTAAATCATGTTGGGTTAAACCCATGGAGGTTTTAACCTATGGAGCATGAAGAATATGGAAAGACATGAGTTACATGGTGTAACCCTAATAACCACCATATATAAGGACCCCATGGCTCAAGAAATTGGCACTAGTGTGCGTACACATGAGGGCTAGCCAATTTGAGCATAGGAACCTTTTCTCTCACGTTATTCCAAGATGTTGGTGATGTTGTGTGAACAATTTAAGGTGTCACACTTGATGCACTAGGCTATTAAGCTCCATGGAATCAAGCTACAACAAAGAGGTATGTAATTCAACTAGAATTTATAATATATGTTCTTCATATTATGGTAGTTAGAACAATACCTTGGAAAAATTGATATGTGCATGTATAATAGAAAAAAACATAGATCCAAGGTATTTAGGGTTGTATGTTCACCATAGGATGTTGTATTATACCAAAAACCCAACAGTGGTATCAGAGACATGGGTTGTTTTCTATTATATTTGATCCAAATGTTTGATTTTCAAAGTTGAAAACAAAAAAGAAAAAAAAAAACACATGAAGTTCGTCAAATTTTAAGATAATTACTTGATTTTATGGAAAACTAATTATTTGTAAAATTTGAGTCATTTTACTACAAGAGTTGAATTAGGTCAATTTATTAAAAGATAGAATGATATGATTATTTTGTTAATTTTAAAAGGTTGATCTAAATTTTTTAAGGAGTTACAAATTTTGTCATAAAATTTTGGAACTCAAAAGTCTTTTTTAAAAGTTATGATCTTAAGAGTTTCGAAATTTCCATAAGTTATGGATTATCAAAAAAAATTGTGTTACCTTGTTTTATGAGTTAATTTAGATTAATGAAAAAACTGTGTTAGTTGTTTTCAATCCAAATTAATCTACAAATTGTTCATAAAATGTGTTTTTGTAACTTGTCCTCATGTTATATGAAAAGACACATTTATAATTCTTAAAACTCATAAATAATGTCATAGGTTATAAAATGAAGAGTCTTTTTCTCATAAACAGTTTTTATGAACTCCATAACTTGTCCTCAAGTTATGGATGTTCAAGAGTCTCTTCATTTAAGTCTCTAAAACTTTAATTAAACTCATAAGTTATGGAAATCAGAGAGTTTTGAATAGTTTCAAAACTTGACATCAAGTTTTGGAATTTGTAAAGATTTACTTATGAATGCTTTAATTCCAAATCTAGCCCTATAATTTTAAAAGTTAAAATTCAACCCTTATATTTTATAGTATTATAAGTTAATAATATATATATATGTATGTATAAGATCAAATCAGTCTTACCATTAGTAAACCTTATTCACAAAGTCGGTCTATAAGGGGGGTATAAGGTTACTGCCTATAAAATGGCAGTTTAATGGGTGTCCACTCTCACCCACCGCTTCATTGACTGGTGGAGGGTCGTTAGCCGAACGGATAGGACAAAGACTAGAATTCTCCCATCATTAAAAGTATTAATGATAAATATAAAGTAACTAAATCTTTTATAAATCCCCAATCATAGTTACCTTAGGAAAATGTAAATTTGGTGCTAATTGTGACGTCCCCATTTTCACGGCCAGAAAAGACCGATTTTGTTTATGCTTTGTTTGAAAATCAGAGTAACATTTTAAATAAAAGTGTTGCGGAATTTGTCCCAAAACAAAATATGATAAAGATTTATCAAAAGCATTTCCAAGGAAATGTATTTCATTAAAATACTTGGGATGTCATGTTCGATACAGATCAAAAGCATAAACAGTACAATATAAGCCAGACTACATTATTTCGTATCTACAGGCCTATATCCGTAATCCCTCATCCAAAACATCACATCTATGCTCATGCGCCACTACCTGTAATATAAGAAACTGAGTGGGTCAGGCTGGGGAGCCTGGTGAGCACATAGGGTTTTCAACCCACAATAAATAAGTTTATTAATTTCATCAATCAACAATAACCCGATTACCCATTCCCGTTATCCTCACTTTACGTCCCTAAACACCTATCATAAGAGACCTAGCCTAAGGATCATCATCGGGATGGACACTACTGCTAAGGGGATTCCTTAGCAATAAATGTCCTAAAGGCAACCATGAGGGGATGGAGTACACCGGTGAACACATCGTTCACAAACACCTACAGGTTGCGAGTCTGCTAGTATTCCACTGGACTATCTAAAAGAGTCCTTGGTCGTCATCCATACTCCGCTAGATGACAGAATCAACAACATCAACATCGAGGCCTCTCATCATTTTATCACACATCACCTATTACATCTACCCATGTTTTACCCAACATTTTCGTAGATATAAAATACATATACCCTTTAAATCATTGAAAACATGTATAATAACGTTCATACAGCATAGATAGCAAGTATTCAGATAATATGCACATATAGCACGTAATTTATGTAAAATACTTCATATCTATGTGTAAGCTGAAAGTAACTATGCACTCACTTGAAAGGTGGTGACTCAACACTCGGACAGTGCTTCGATACTCTTAAAACAATTTTCCTTCGATAAAACCTAGTATACCAATACCACTAGGGTTTAGTCAAACGTCAACCGCGACAAATTAATAGTCTGACTATTATTATTATTGTATAAGCGTTAATAACACTCAATATAACTCATAATAATAGCCCAAATAGTTATTTTAAGGACCTAATAACATTCATATAATTATTTAAAAGCTATATTAAAAATCGTGTAAGCATAGCTCACTTACAACGGATTTTAAAGAAAACTGGAACTTTATTTGGAGCAGCGTTTCAAAACCGAAAGACCCTTTTCCTCGGGACTCTGGGAGCCTCGGGGCTTCCTTCAGGTGCTAGGGAGGTCCCCTAGGGTTCAGGAGGGTTTAGGAGCTAGAGAGAGAAAGTAGTGAGAGAAAAAGTTGGGAAATGGGTGAAAAAGTTGGCTGCCCTCGTAGCCCTTTTATAGGCTGGTCCTCGGACGTATGCTGGGCGTACAGGTCCTCAGACGCGGGGCGTAACTCGGACAAGGTTTACAGGTGGCGATCTCTGGATGGTACGACATGGGCAAGGCTGGACCGAGGAAGTCTCTTCGTACGCGGCACGTTCCGAGCTCATACACTGGCCGTAGCGAGGGGCGATGTGTCATAATCCGAAGCGACTTCTGAAACCATCATCAGACGGTTGTGGCGCTGCCACGTCACCTACTTCGCACCAGGTCTCGCAAATTCGATTCCGAACTTCAAAAATTCGTATCTTCCACATACGAGCTCCGTTTTTGACGTTCTTTATATCCACGCGAAGGCGGGAATGTACTCTACAACTTTCGTTTGGACTCCGTCGGCTAATTTTGAATTTATTTTAAAATTTAGATTATTAACAGGCCGGGACAGGATTGGTCCATTAAATTCTCATAACTTCTTCATTCGACGTCCGTTTTCGCCCATCTTTTTCTCGTTACGCTACTCTTAACGAGATCTTCGATTCTCATTCAGGTCGGGTCAGCTAAAAACCGCTTGATCTAATATTTGAATTTCGGGTTGTACACTGCTAATCCGGAACTTCGAAAAATCATAACTTCTTCATACGAAGTCAGATTTGGGCATTCTTTTTATCGACGCTCTTAGTTTAACATATTCTACGACTTTCGTTTAGAGCGCTAAGGCTAAATCTTGCTCTATTATAAATTCACTATTTACGCTTCCCGGTATCGTGTCGGTTCTGTCGCGAAACTTCGACGGGTCATAACTTCTTCGTTATAACTCGAATTTCGGCGTTCTTTATATCCCCGAAATGCTTGTTTCGACCACTACAACTTTATATAAAGATATCGGGCTTATCTCGCACTTTAATTTTGACGCTTATTTTTATTCTTTATTAATTATACATTTATAATTAAATAATAAGCACATAAATACACATAATTCACATAATACTCAAATATTTGATCTTTATTACTTCAAAAAGAGTTTCAAGAGTTGACCTAGACTATTATATTGCCAAAAATGCTTAGCCCTAAAACCCATGCATTACAATTCTCTCCCCCTTAGGATGATTCCGTCCCGGAATCATGCATCAGCAAACAGATGTGGATAGCGACTCATCATGTCATCCTCTGTTTCCCAAGTGAGATTCGGCCCATTCGAATGTTTCCATCGGAATAGCACTAAGTCGACCATCTTGCGACGTAACTTCTTAGTCTTACGGTCAACAATTGCCTCAGGCTCTTCGATCAACCTTTTGTTCTCATCCATCCTTAATTCTGAGATTGGAATTATGTCGGGAACTTCTCCCGTGAACTTCCTCAAATAACACACATGGAAGGTGTTATGAATACCATTGAGTTCTTCGGGCAATTCCATATTGTAAGCCTGGTTCCCAATCTTCGGAAGAACTTTGAATGGTCCAATGAACCTTGGACTCAGATTTCCTCGTTTCCCAAATCTTATAAGTCCCTTCCACGGTGAGACTTTTAGCAAAACCGAATCCCCAACTTCGAAGGTCATCGGTCGTCTTTTCTTGTCAGCATAGCTCTTCTGACGATCCTGAGCTGCTAACATTCTTTCCCTGATCACTTTCAACTTCTCAGTAGTCTCATGGACTATCTCGGGGCCCATAAACTGCTTTTCTCCGGCTTCAAGCCAACAAGACGGCGTACGACACTTCTGTCCATACAAGGCTTGATAAGGTGCCATCTTGATGGTCGAGTGGAAACTGTTGTTGTAGGAAAACTCTACCAGAGGTAAGTGCTCATCCCAATTCCATTGGAACTCAAGGGTACATGCTCTCAGCATATCTTCCTGTGTCTGGATCGTTCTTTCGCTCTGACCATCAGTTTGCGGATAGTAAATAGTACTCAAACACAACTTTGTACCCAACTCCTCTTGCAGACTCCTCCAAAACCTCGATGTGAAATGACTATCACGATCTGATACAATCGTAAGAGGAACACCGTGAAGTCTTACAATTTCCTTCACGTAAGCATTTGCAAGCTTATCCATAGACCACTTCTCGTTGGCTGCTATGAAGTGTGCACTCTTGGTGAAACGATCCACGACTACCCAAATCATGTCGTGTCCGTTCTTCGTCCTGGGCAGTTTAGTCACAAAATCCATGGTGATGTCTTCTCATTACCCATGGGTACTGGTAAAGGTTCTAAACTCCCATACGGTTTCTGATGTTGTCCCTTAACTCTTGCACATGTCACACACTCGGCCACATACTTCGCAACATCGAGCTTCATCGTCGGCCACCAGTAGTAGGGTTTTAGGTCCCTATACATCTTAGTGCTATTGGGATGAATCGAGTACATGGTCTTGTGTGCTTCTTCTATCAGAAGATCCCTTATATCTCCCGTCTTAGGTACCCAAATCTGATCTTGGAATACCTTCAGTCCTCGAATGTTTGTACCGAACACTGACGTTTTGCCCAAACGTTCTTCTCTTCGTTCATTCTTCTCTAAAGCTTCTTCCTGATCTTTCCTGATACTTTCCACAATTGTCGAGACGACTTCGATTCTCAACGCTCTTGGCCTTTTCCTTTCAAGGTTGACTTTCCGACTGAGAGCATCAGCAACAACATTTGCTTTACCGGGGTGGTAAAGTATCTCACAGTCGTAGTCCTTGAGTAGCTCTAGCCAGCGTCGTTGCCTCATGTTCAACTCCTTCTGATTAAATAGATACTTGAGACTCTTATGATCAGTGAACAACTTGCACTTCGTGCCGTAGAGATAATGCCTCCATATCTTTAGAGCAAATACTATCGCCGCCAACTCCAAATCGTGAGTGGGGTAGTTCTTTTCGTGCTCTTTCAATTGTTGAGATGCGTATGCTATCACCTTTTCTCTTTGGGTCAAAACACGACCCAACCCGACTCTAGAAGCGTCACTATAAACCGCAAAATCTTCAACTCCATCGGGTAGAGAAAGTATTGGTGCTTCACATAACTTCTTCTTTAGCTTCTCGAATGCCTCATCGTGTTTCTCACTCCACGTATACGTAGCTCCTTTATGGTTCAAAGCTATTAATGGAGCAGCTATCAAAGAAAAGCCTTGGATAAATCGTCGATAATATCCGACTAATCCTACAAAGCTTCGAATCTCCATGGACTCTTTGGACGTTCCCACTTCATTAAAGCTTCGATCTTTGCGGGGTCAACCATTATCCCTTCTTGGTTAACCATGTGACCCAAGAACTGGACTTCTCGTATCCAAAAGTCGCATTTGGAGAACTTAGCGTAAAGCTTCTCCTTCTTTAACACTTCCAACACTTCCCGCAGATGCTTGCCATGCTCCTCTTGGCTTTTCGAGTAGATCAAAATGTCGTCGATGAACAATATCACAGATTTATCGAGGAATGGTTTACAAACCCTATTCATCAAATCCATGAATGTTGCTAGAGCATTGGTTAGTCCGAATGACATAACCAAGAACTCATAGTGTCCATATCTTGTTCTAAATGCAGTCTTCTCAATATCCTGCTCTCTTACCTTCAGTTGATGATATCCTGATCTAAGATCGATCTTTGAGTAGCTCAAACCTTGAAGCTGATCGAATAGGTCATCAATCCTCGGCAATGGATACTTGTTCTTCACCGTTGCCGTATTCAGCTCTCGGTAGTCTATACACATTCTCATACTTCCGTCCTTTTTCTTCACGAATAACACCGGAGTTCCCCAGGGTGACGAACTAGGTCGAATGAAACTGTTGTCCAACAGCTCCTGAAGTTGCGTCATGATCTCCTTCATCTCCGCCGGTGCTAATCGGTAAGGTGCCTTTGCTATCGGTGTTGTACCTGGTAATAAGTCTATATGAAACTCCACTTGCCTATCAGGTGGTAATCCGGGAAGATCTTCGGGAAAGACTTCCGGATAATCACATACGACCGGTATATTTTGCACCTCTTTCTTTTCCTTCTTAGCATAGATTACGAATGCCAAGTATGATGCACATCCTTTGGACAAATATTTTCTGGTTTTCATCAGGGAGATGATTCCAGAATGCACTCTGTGTTTGTCCCCGTACACCATAAATGATTCCTTTTCGGGTGGGTATACCCTTACTATCTTCTTTCGGCATTGAATCTCGGCATCGTTGGCGTTAAGCCAATCCATACCCAAAATGATGTTGAAACCGTTTAACTCTATGGGTAATAGCTCTTCATGGAATTTGTTTCCGTTCAGGTCGATGACGATGTTCCTAATACGATTACTAACAGGTATGAATTTTCCACTGGCAACTTCTACAATCAGGGCATTATCAAGTTTTTCTACATGTAATGCTAATTTCCCACCAAATTTATGCGACACAAAGGAGTAGTTGGCTCCGGAATCAAATAGTATATTTGCAGGCAAACCATTTACAAGAAAGGTACCTGAAGCGATGTCTACTGCCTCCTTCGCAGCCTTGAGCATCATTTGGAAGGCTCTCGCCTTCGGCTTCGGTGGTATTTTGGGTCTTCCTGCCTCCCTCTTCTTTGGGCAGTCCTTCAAAACATGCCCTTCTTCATTATAGAATCAACAACATCAACATCGAGGCCTCTCATCATTTTATCACACATCACCTATTACATCTACCCATGTTTTACCCAACATTTTCGTAGATATAAAATACATATACCGTTTAAATTATTGAAACATGTATAATAACGTTCGTCCAACATAGATAGCTAGTATTTAGATAATATGCACACATAGCACGTAATTTATGTAAAATACTTCATATCTATGTGTAAGCTGAAAGTAACTATGCACTCACTTGAAAGGTGGTGAATCAGCACTCGGACAGCGCTTCGATACTCTTAAAACAATTTTCCTTCGATAAAACCTAGTATATCAATACCACTAGGGTTTAGTCTAACGTCAACCGCGACAAATTAATAGTCTGACTATTATTATTATTATTATATAAGCGTTAATAACACTCAATATAACTCATAATAATAGCCCAAATAATTATTTTAAGGACCTAATAACATTCCTATAATTATTTGAAAGCTATATTAAAAATGGCGTAAGCATAGCTCACTTTCAGCGGATTTTAAAAAAAAAACCGGAACTTTATTTGGAGCAGCGTTTCGAAACCGAAAGACCCTTTTTCTCGGGACTCCGGGAGCCTCGGGGCTTCCTTCGGGTGCTAGGGAGGTTCCCTAGGGTTTAGGAGGGTTTAGGAGCTAGAGAGAGAAAGTAGTGAGAGAAAAAGTTGAAAAAATGGGTGAAGAAGTCGGCTGCCCTCGCAGCCCTTTTATAGGCTGGTCCTCGGACGTACACTAGGCGTACAGGTCCTCGGACGCGGGGCGTAACTCGGATAAGGGTTACAGGTGGCGATCTCCGGATGGTGCGACGTGGGCAAGGCTGGACCGAGGAAGGCTCTTTGTACGCGGCGCGTTCCGAGCTCATACGTTGGGCATAGCGAGGGGCGATGTGTCACAATCTGAAGCGACTTCTGAGACCTTCACCGGACAGTTGTGGCGCTGCCACGCCACCTACTTCGCACCAGGTCTCGCAAATTCGATTCCGAACTTCAAAAATTCGTATCTTCCACATACGAGCTCCGTTTTTGACGTTCCTTATATCCACGCGAAGGTGGGAACGTACTCTACAACTTTAGTTTAGACTCCTTCGGCTAATTTTGATTTTATTTTAAAATTTATATTATTAACAGGCCGGGACATGAATAGTCCGTTAAATTCTCATAACTTCTTCATTCGGCTTTCGTTTTCGCCCATCGTTTTCTCGTTACGCTACTCTTAACGAGATCTTCGATTCTCGTTCAGGTCGGGTCGGCTAAAAACCGCTCGATGTAATATTCGAATTTCGGGTTGTACACTGCTAATCCAAAACTTCGAAAAATCATAACTTCTTCATACAAAGTCAGATTTGGGCGTTCTTTTTATCGACACTCTTAGTTTAACATATTCTACGACTTTTGTTTAGAGTGCTAAGGCTAAATCTCACTCTATCATAAATTCACTATTTACACTTCCTAGTATCGTGCCGATTCTGTCGTGAAACTTCGACGGGTCATAACTTCTTCGTTATAACTCGGATTTCGGCGTTCTTTATATCCTCGAAATCCTTGTTTCGACCACTACAACTTTATATAAAAGATATCGGTCTTATGTCACACTTTAATTTTGACGCTTATTTTTATTCTTTATTAATTATATATTTATAATTAAATAATAAGCACATAAATACACATAATTCACATAATACTCAAATATTTGATCTTTATTACTTCAAAAAGAGTTACAAGAGTTGACCTAGACTCTTACATTTCCAAAAATGCTTAGCCCTGAAACACGGGCATTACACTAACCCATGAAATTACACTTTGCACTTTTCTTAAGTCGGTTATTTGAGCGCGTGTGGTTAACAGGCACACTAGCTTCATTTAACAAGGTAGGAAAAGGGTAAATTAATGTTTATCATAGTATCGATGGAGCGTGTGTGATTAACCAGCACATCGATTGAAGGGTAAATATTAAGGGTACCAAGTATATTTGTATTGTTAGTCACACCTTGTTTTGTGATCCTCAACATCCCAATCATAAAACCTGAGAGGGCAAAATCGAGATTAAAACATGTCATTGAAAAGTTCAATAAATCTCAAAAGATCTAGGAGTCTCAAATCCAATTAAAACCTAATAAATTATTTTGTTTTCCATGGTGGAAATCGGTGAATCGTCATTCGTCTATCTTCAAATATTCTATAGCTTGGATTACGGCATCCCTCTTCCAAGTTATAAAATATCGTGTTGGTCCTAGCCTTAATATTTCATATTATGTGTTATATTAAGGACTTTAAATCAACTATCTTGAATATCTCCCAAAAGATGTCTGGTTCAGACATCTATGATATTCCCAAAAAAAACTTTAGGAACCAGTTTTCCTAATGAAGATGATGTCCCAGAAATCATTCTTCACTCCCTCCACCTCCTCCAATTATTCTCCCTGATCCACAAGTTCAAGGTCACTCAAGCCCTATTGGCAAGCAAGGTCTATGTGTGCTCACATCTTGGAGATGAAGTCACATATTGACAAGCCGGGAGAGTTGAGTGTCAAATCTTGAGGAAGTTGAATGTTGAATAATCACTTCCTAAGACACATAGTGAGTACTTTATGGACTACTATGTAAAAGACTATGACATGACCCTTAATGATCTTATTTATTTTCTTTGTGCTGCTGAATCAGCAATGATTTGGAGCACTGGTAGAGCAAATTTGATTAGAAGATCAACTTCCTAAACTTCCATGGACTTTGAAAATGGTAACATTGGATATCCAGAAAAGCTTTCTCTTCCCAATGGAAAGGGATTGCCCATAGTCAACTTGGTTGACTAAATGATAAAGAGAAAGGCAAATCTGAGATATTCAAGTGCACCATTCCCAAAGGGTCCATATGTTTCTATTGCCAAAGGAAGGGGCATTGGTTGCGAAGCTGCCTTGACTACCTGAAAGATCTGAGAGAAGGTCTAGTCAAAAAGCTTGACTCTGCTTCAGGTTCAAGCAAATTAGAAAAAGAGTATGCTGAATCTGATCGCGAAGATGGATTTCAATCACATGGTTCGAAGATCGGATTCTTGAGCTACTACTTAGAGAGTTAGGTCATCCACATCAGTGCAATGCCACTAATCTTTCAATTGTGCCACATCGGCTTTGCAATGACTACTCACATCAGTGCAATAACACTCATCTTTCAAAAGTGGTCCCCACTGCCACATCTACAACTATTAAAATTAATCAAAAAATTCTTAATATATTATATATTAATTTATAATTTAAGAAATTAAAATTTATAATATAATAAAAGTTTTTTTTATTACATAAACATAATTATTATTATTATTATTATTATTATTATTATATATGAGTGTGTGTGGAATATGTATTATATATAATATATAAATAATAAAAATAGAATATTAATGTTTCAATTGCAAGCCTTGCAACTGTTGCAAGAGATTGGTCTACGTGGCCCTTGATTTTCATTTGCAAGCCAATGTGGGTGCTCTTATGATAGATTGCTAGGAAATATGTAATAGCATAGTTTCCATTTAAAGTTGCATTGTAAGGAAAGTTTTTCTGCATTTGATAAATAAATAAAATTTTGTTTTATTTTATATGTCCTTGCAATGGCACTTATTGAAAATTGATGTTTGTATATTTCTAGCAATAATGGAAATATGAATTTGATTCTTTCATTTGTGGTAGTGTCTAAATTTACCAAATAAGGAAAGATTCTCATCACCCAAGGTTTCAGTTGGATAGAAACTTGGAAATCATGCAAGTTGTCTAGTATGGTGAATGAGAATTTTCATCTTTGGAAAATTAAGACTAATTCCTTGTTCACATGTATATGTAAGTCAAGTGAAGGACTAAGGGATCGAGTACACATTCTTGTGCACTGGTCAGCTCCACCACAAAAGATCGATAATACTATTCGTAATGATTTACTAAAGTTTAGTAAATATGGTTATACTTACAAGTTTAAGTATAATTCTGAAGCATTGGAAAAGTTTCGATATATGGCAGAATGAATGAGAAAAATCAAACTAGGCAGAAAGATAAAAGTTTCTCAAATCTGAAAAGATTGGAGAGTACTTTAGTATCATGTTTTATGATCATCTTAATGATTGTGAGACCATATCACAATTCATACTCTAAGGACATCTTAGTGCATTCTTATGCCTAAGAAGAGGAGTCATGAATTGTTGAAATGGTTAAATCAAGAAGATGAGTCATACTTCGTTCCAAAACAATTTTTAGATTCATACTCCAAGATTGTAACTTGAGTAACATATCTTAAAGAAAGGTTTATAACACTTGTCAAATGTAAGAGTAAAAGTGTCCTACTCTTGTACATTTGAAATTGGTAAGTTGTGATGTTTTGGATAAAACAAAGACCAACTAAGGCCAATTGTGTGAAGTGTTTGTCTTGATAAAGAATCCGCACTATCTCTTGAATATTTGGCAAGAGAGTCTTACATGTCAAGAGGACAGTGGGAGTCTTAAAGATCATGAAAGAATTTCAAGATCTAATCAAGAGTAAAACATGTAGTTTATCACTAGCATACGACTTGAGGTTTATAACCTATCGTGTTGACATATTCCTATTTATGTGACCATTCCAGTGAAAGTTGGATTTGCATATGAGTTCTGAGAGTTCTCAATTGGTTGCATAACAACTTGGAAGCAATGGCAGGCCCTTGTGCTGCCAGGTGGCAAGAAGTTAAGACTGCACAAGTTCAATCCACATGAGTTTGGATTTGTCATTAACCATGTCTTGTGATTATGGTTTTGACAAATTCACATGGATAGGAACACATACAACATAAAAATCTAAGTGTCATAAGGTTTCTCTCCGATTCATGAAAATGATGGTGAGGAAACGCTTTCATTAAGTAGATTTTAGGTAGATAGCAATTGTGATATTTGCATTCTCAAAGTCGTTAGTGGAGCGTTTGTGGTTAACCGGCACACTAACATGGACTTGTGAGGAATGACAAAGGTCTAAACAATTGAGACTATGATTATGGCATCCTTTTTCATAGTCCTGAAATTGTTTAGACACACATGTGTGCTATCTAAGGAAAGGTCTATGATTTTGATAAAGTATTTATCAAAGCATCTCATATCAGAAGTCTGAACTTTCGTAAGAAAGTCAATAAAGTATTGATTTCTAAAAGTACAGCTGATTTCTGAGTACATGTCAAAGCTAGTGGGAGAATAAGTGTTATGCTGATAATTCTCCTGTTAGTGGGAGCATGATAATTATGATAAGTATTGCAAGTTAGCAATGTTAATTATAGAAAACAAAAGGTTTCAATTGGGAAAATGTTGTTTTGCTATAATTAAGGGAGGGGAAATTATACTTCATTTCAATTCTAAAAGCTTAGATTAAGGTTTTAATCATCTTTTAAAATTGATTAAAATGGATTAAAATTGATTTTTAAAAATAAAATTGATAAATAAGGAAATATTATTCGAAATAAGGCTAGGCTAGTTGTAAAAGGATATTCACAACAAGAAAGGATTGATTATGAAGAAACCTTTTCCCCTGCCGCAAGACTCGAGGTTGTTCAAATATTTTTAGCCTATGCAAAACATAAGGACTTTGATGTTTATCAAATGGATGTGAAGTGTGCTTTTCTTAATGGAGTTCTCGAAGACACGGTTTATGTTGAACAACCACCAGGTTTTGTCAATTCTCAATACCCTAATCATTGTTATATTTTAGACAAAGATGTTTATGGTCTTAACCAAGCTCCACGTGCTTGGTATGCCACTCTTACTAATTTCTTAAAATCTTTGAAATTTAAACAAGGATCTGTTGATCCCACTATTTTTTGAAATAAAGTTGGGATTCATCTCATCCTTGTTAAAATTTATGTCGATGATATTATTTTTGGTTCAACTGATCCTTAATTGTCAAATGAATTTGAAAATATGATGAAAAGTCAGTTTGAGATGAGCATCATGGGGAAGATAAACAATTTTCTGGGATTAAATATTCATCAAAGAAGAGAAGGAATTTTCATCAACCAAGAGAAGTATACAAGAAATCTTCTTGAGAAGTTCGGAATGATGAATAGTTCAAAGTTACAAGTACCGATGGTAGTTGGAATAAGACTAAGTCAATCTTTGGATAAACCAGCTATTGATCTCACATTGTATCGAAGCATGATAGGTTCGTTACTATACCTCACGAATAGTCGACCTGATATTATGTTTTCTGTGTGCAATTGTGCTAGGTACCAATCGAATCCTAGAGAACCTCATCTTATTGTTGTGAAGAAAAATTTTCGTTATCTCAAAGGCACGGTTTCGTTAGGATTGTGGTATCCTTCGAAAACGTTTTTCATTCAAGCATTTTCCGATGCTAATCTTGGTGGGTGTCAATTAGACCGAAAAAGCATAAGTGGCGGATGTCAACTTTTGGATGGTAAGCTTGTGAGCTAGCAATCGAAGAAACAAACGTGTGTTTCGATTTCCACAACAGAAGCATAATATGTTTCTGTTGCATCTTGTACTTCTCAAATCATATAGATTCAAAGTCAACTACGTGATTATGCAATCAACATGAAGAAAATTTTGTTGTATTGTGATTCAAAAAGTTCCATACGTATTTTTCACAATCATGTACAACATTTGAAAAAAAAATATTGCTCTTTGCAATCAGTTTATTAAAGATCATGTTGAAGATGACAACATTGAAGTTCATTTTGTAAAGACAACTGATCAGCTTGCTGATATCTTTATGAAACCGCTAGATGAAAATTCTTCATAAGAATAATGATGGGCTTAAGAATGATCGATGCAAATTCAGTTCCAGAACTGATTTCGTTAGAATGATAAGCAAAAGTGGTGGAAAGATGTCGACTCAGCGGTTACTGTTCACAGTCAACACTTCGACATGCTTCGCTTTTGACATCATGCACAATGGCTCAACAAAATCTTTGCTACTTTTTTTCATGTTCTTATTTTTGCTAGTCAGGTACATTTCTTTTATTATTTGCTATTTTTCTTTAAAAATCAAAAACAACAAAAAGATTTTTCATTTTTGTCTTTCTTCTTCAAAATTCAAAAATATCAAAAAGCTTTTCTTATTTTTGTAATTTTCTTTCATAAAATCAAAAATCCAAAAATATTTTTGTGTTCTTTTAATTTTCTAGTGTAGTTTTTAGCGAAGATTCTTGATGGCTTATACATGATGCTTTAGGGAAAGGTATCCTTTCGACACTTTGTCCTAGTTAGGATGTCCCTAGAAGCATGTTGTAGCATGTCGACCCAAGCCTCAATAACTCAATGTGTTTCGAAGTGTTAATGGATTTCTCATCACGAGGTTTCTATTGGATTAGTGTGTAAGTCCATAACTATAATTGGTATATACTTAGCCCAATTTGGCATGGTCCGTTTGAGTTCCATGGCATCGGAACAATTGGATAGACAAAATGAGAAAAAGGATACTAGTGATTCATATTAATATATTATAAGTTCTAATATATTAATATGAAATCATATTATTTAATTAGTATTGATCAATAATTAATTTAGAATTAATTTAGTGATCAAAAGGAACTAATTAAATATGGACTCTTATATATATGGTGGGCCAAGTTCATTTAGGTTGGGCTAAGCTTTCATAGATAGTCTATGGAGATTTTAACCTATAGATCCTATGGAAATGAAAGGTAATGGGTGTTAGGTCTTACATGAATGTAACCCTAATCCTCCACATTATATAAAGAGGTCCCTAGTTCATGAAATGGCACTAGTGTATAGCACATAAGAGGGCAAAACCGATTTGGTGCAAGTATCCTTAATCTAAAGTTATTCCAAGGGTTCTTGGTGTTGTGTGAACCATTTGAGGTGCAACACTTGGGGCACTAGGCTCTTAAAGGTTCAAGACTTCAATCTCCATCAAAAAGTATGTCATTCTACAAGATTCTTGTAGTATAGTTGCTTCATATTATGCTAGTTAGGATGAAACCTTGGAATATTGAATATTTGCATGTATAATAGAGAAAACATAGATCCAAGGTTTATAGGGTTGCATGTACACCATAGGAGTGTTAGAATGCTCAAAACCTATCAATGGTATCAATGCATAGGCTTGTTTTCAATTATACTTGATGCAAATTGCTGAAAAATACTGAAAAAATTGATTTTCTTTTGTTCTGGACAGTGGACTTGCCGAGTCCGCTGATGAACTCGCCGAGTCCATGCATAAAATCATCCAACTCGTCGAGTTGGTTCATGCACTCGACGAGTTGGACCCCTAGACAGCATATTTTCGAGTTTTTTGGCTGGAATTGGACTAGGAACATTACCCTAAGCTGTTTTTGAACTTGGAAATCTATTTTTGATGTGGTAATGTTCATGCTAACCCAATTTCATAGATAATTGTCAATAGATCCATCTTTGTATTAGTTTAATGGTTAGGCTAATTTCATGAAAATTGTTTGATTTGAATTATCTTGTTCTTATGAGTTGATTTAGATTAATGGAAAAGTTATGTGATAATATGTTTTCAATCCAAATTAATCTAAAAGTTGTTCATAATATGTGTTTTTGTAACTTATCCTCAAGTGATATGAAAAGTCACATTTATTATTATTAAAACTCATAAGATTTCCATAAGTTATGAAAATGAAGATTCTCATTTTTTTAAAATGTTTTAAAGTCTTCCATAACTTGTCCTCAAGTTATGGAACTTGAAGAGTTTTTCATTAAAACTACTTTAAACTCATAAGTTATGTAATTGAAAAGTTTTTGAATTGTTCATAACTTGCCCTCAAGTTTTGGAATTTATAAAGTTTCCCCTCATGAATAATTTAATTCCAATTTAAACCCTTAGAGTTTTAAAAGTTAAAATTCAACCCTTATACTATTATAATATTAATAGTTAAAAATTATATATATATATATATATATATATATATATATATATATATATATATATATATATATAAGAACAAAGTCAATCTTACCATTAATAGGCCTCATTCACGAACCCGGTCTATAAGGGGGTATAAGGTTATTGCTTATAAAATGGTAGTTTAATGGGTGTCCACTCTTACCCACCGCTTCCTTGACTGGTGGAGGGTCGTTAGCCGAACGGGTTTGACAGGACTCTAATTCTCCCTTCATTATAAGTATAATGATAAATATAAAGTAACTAAACCTTTTATAAATTCCCAGTTTTAGTTACATTAGGAAAATGTGAATTTGGTGCTAACCCATGAAATTACACTTTGCAATTTGCTAAAGTCGTTAGTGGAGCGTGTGTGGTTAACCAACACACTAACCTGGATTTAACAAGGTTGGCAAAGGGTGATAAAAATTAAGAGTACCAAGTACATTTGCATGGTTATTCACACCTTGTTTTGTGATCCTCGACATCCCAGTCACAAAACTTGAGAGGGCACAATCGAGATTGAAACATGCCATTGAAAAGTTAAATGAATCTCAAAAGATTTAGGAGTTTCAAATCCAATTAAACCCTAATAAATTATTTCTTTTTTCATGGTGGAAATTGATGAATCGTCATTCGCCTACCTTTAAATATTCTATAGCTTGGATTACGGCATCCCTCTTCCAAGTTATAAAATATTGTGTTGGGTCCTAGCCTTAATATTTCATATTGGGTGTTCTATTAAGGACTTAAATCAACTAACTTGAATTTCTCCCATTGTAAATTTCTGGTTCAGACAACTATGATCTTCCCAAATCTCTTGGAACAAACTTTCCTAATGAAGATGATGTTCCATGGTTGGATAATGGAAATCATACTTCTCTTCCTGCACCTCCTCCAATTATTTTCCCTATCCCACAAGTTCTTGAATAGCTCAAGGTCACTCAAGCCCTATTGTCAAGCAAAGTCTGTGTGCTCACAACTTGGAGATGAAGTCACATATTGACAAGCCGAGAGAGTTGGGTTACAAAGTCTTGAGGAAGTTGGTTGTTGACTAGGTTCTTCAATCACTTTCTATGTCAAATAGTGAGTTCTTTAAGGACTACTATGTAACAGACTATGACATGACCCTTAATGATCTTACTTATTTGCTTGATGTTGCTGAATCAGTAATGATTTGGAGCATGGTAAAGCAAATTTGATTAGAAGATCAACTTCCCAAACTTCGATGGACATTGACAATGGTAACATTGGATATCCAGAAAAGCTTTCTCCTCCCAATGGAAAGGGATCGACTATAGTTAACTCGGTTGACCAAATGGTAAAGAGAAAGGCTAAGTCTGAGATAATCCCATCACCAACGAGTCTATATGGTTCTATTGCCAAAGGAAGGGGCATTGGTTGTGAAGCTGCAAAATTTACCTGAAAGATCATAAGGATGGTAAAGTCAAAAAGTTTGACTCTACTTCGGGTAAAGTGCATTATCTAACTCTATTAAGTTCCTAATTGATGATTCTCGATTACATTATGATGTTTGGCAGGATCAAGCAAAGAGAAGGAAACTTAAAGGAAGAGTATTGTAACGCCCGTGTTTCTGGGCTTGCCATTTTTAGCAATGTAATAGTCCAGGTTAACCTTTGTAACCCCAATTTGAAATAATAAAATGTATTATTTGTGAATTATGTGATTTATGTGTGTTTTCTTAATTATTATAATTTAATGAATTAAGAATAAAATGAGCATCAAAATTAAAGTATTAGATATGCCCGATATCTTTGCATAAAGTTGTAATGGCCGAAACGAGGTTTCCGAATATATATAGAACGCCCAAATCCAACTTCGTATGAGGAAGTTATGATTTTCTGAAGCTTCGACTGGGTAGTATGCAGCCCGAATACTCAATTTGAGATCGAGCGGTTTTTAGCCGAAACAATCTAAACGAGAATCGAAGATCTCGTTGTTAGTAGTGAAACGATGAAAAGTTAAGTCGAGAACGGACGTCGGACGAAGAAGTTATGAATTTATAACGAAGTTTTTCTGTCCCGACCTTCTAAAAATAAATAATAAAAATAAAATTCAAAATTAGCCAACAGAGTCTAAATGAAAGTTGTAGAGTATGGTCTGACCTACGCGTGGATATAAAGAACATCGAAAATGGAGCTCGTATGCGAAAGTTACGCAATTTAGAAGTTCGACGAGTCAAATTACGTCCAGCGTAATTTGAGTACACCCAGCGTACTCAGTCGGATGCAACTTGTCTGACCAATACTCGAGTGACACCAGTCGACGCACGCAGTGACGTCAAAGTACGCCTAGCGTAACCCGAGTACGCCCAGCGTAATCCCAGACCCAGCAGCCTATAAATAGAACACGAGATCAGCCATTTTCCTTGCGATTTTTCTTACTTTCTCTCTAGTTTTTGCCTCGATTTGCATGCCAATCATATCCCGAAGCCCCGGTATTATTCCCGAGCCCCGAATCAAGTTCCAAAGTCCCGAGGATCTCGAGAAGTGAGATTTCCGAGCCGAAGCCCTGCCCGCGAGGAGCTTGGTTTTTGTGAAGATCTTCCGGATCTATGGAGAAACACTACTTCTGCAAGTCGTAGTGCTGCCCGATCATCTTCTGATCAAGTGAGTGTGTAGTCATTTTCATTCCAACGCAATATTATGAAGTATTCTATATAAAATACGTGCTATGTGTATATATTTTGTTGTTATATGTGTGAATGTATATTCACTCTCTTCTATCTCATAGATCTGATATATTCTCTATGAAATATGTGTTATGTGTGTATGCCTCATCTGTTATGTGGAAAATGTATGGATTAAAGCATGCTATACAGGTTTTTAAACAATGTATAAAAATGTATATTTTTATCTACTAATATGTTGGGTAGAACATGGGTAGATAATTGGTGTGAAATAAACAGATGAGAGGCCTCGGTGTTATTGGTGTTATTCTAGTCATTCAGCAGAGTATGGATGACGACCACGGACTATTCTAGACTGTCCTGTGGAACACTAGCAGGCTCATTACCTGTAGGTGTTGTGAACGACGTGTTCACCGGTGTACTCTATCCCCCACATGGTTGCCTTTAGGGCACTTATTGTTGAGGAAGCCCCTTTGCAGTAATGTCCGTCCCGATGAAAATCCTGAATTAGGTTCCTTATAATAGATGTTATTTTAGGGACGTAAAGTGAGGGTAACGGGAATGGGTAATCGGGTTTATTGTGGATTGTTGAAATTAAACATAATTATTGTGGGTTGAAAACCCTATATGCTCACCAGGCTCCCAAGCCTGACCCACTCAGTTTATTTGTATCACAGGATAGGCGCAAGAGCTTAAGATGGGCGAATCATCAAGTTGTTTTGTTTATAAGTTTGTATATGTATATATATATGTTGAATGACTTGTAATGTTATCGTTTATGCTTTATGATCTGTATCGGAACATGACATCCCGACTTTTGATTATGAAATGAAATCATATTTCTATATGAAATGTTTTGATAATTATATATTTTATCATGTTTTGTTTTTGGGAACAAATTCCGCATCTCTTTTAAACTTAAAAGGATTTACTCTGAAAATGTTTAAAAAGCATAAATGAAATCGGTCTTTTCTGGTCGAGATTTTGGGGATGTCACAAGAATGATGAATATGATCGCGAAGATGGATTTCAATCGCATGGTTCAAAGATCGGATTCTTGAGCTACTACTTAGGAGTTATGATAGATTTCTAGAAAATATGTAATAGCATAGTTTTCATTTAAAGTTGCATTGTAAGGAAAAAGTTTTTTCCGCATTTATAGATAAATAAAATTTTGTTTTACTTTATTTTATATCTCTTTGCAATGACATTTATGGAAAATTGATGTTTTCATGTTTCTAGCAATAATGGAAATATGAATTTGATTCTTTCATTTGTGGTAGTGTCTAAATTTACCAAATTAGGAAAGATTCTCATTGCCCAAGATTTCAATTGGACCGAAACTTGGAATCATGCAATTTGTATGATGAATGAGAATTTTCATCTTTGGAAAATTAAGACTAATTCCTTTTAACATGTATATGTGAGTCAAGTGAAGGACAAAAGGATCGGGTACGCTTGGTTGTGCATTGGTCAGGTCCATCTCAAAAGATCGATAAGACTATTCGTCATGATTTACTAAAGTTCAGTAAATATGGTTATACTTACAAGTTTAAGTATAATTATGAAACATTGGAAAAGTTTTGATGTAAGACAAAAAGTACGAGAAAAATCAAATTAGGCAGAAAGATAAAATTTTCTCAAATCTGAAAAGATGGGAGAGTACTTTAGTATCATGCTTTGTGATCATCTTAATGATTAAGAAATCATATCACAATTCATCCTCTAAGGACATCTTAGTGCATTCTTGTGGCTAAGAAGAGGAGTCATGAATTGTTGAAGTGGTTAAATCAAGAAGATGAGTCATACTTCGTTCCAAAACAAGTCTTAGAGTCATACGCCAAGATTGTAACTTGAGTGATATATCTTAAAGAAGGTTTATAACACTTATCAAATGTAAGAGTAAAATGTGTTCTACTCTTGTACATTTGAAATTGGTAAATTATGATGTTTTGGATAAAACAAAGACAACCTAAGGCCAATAATGTGAAGTGTTTCTCTTGATAAGAATCCGCACTATCTCTTGAATATTTTTTTGTCAAGGAATGGGTCTTGGCAAGAGAGTCTTATATGTCAAGAGGACAGTGGGAGTCTAAAAGATCCTAAAATAGTTTCAAGATCAAATCAAGAATAAAACATGTATTTTATCACTAGCACACAACTTGAGGTTTATAACCTATTGTGTTGACATATTCCTATTTATGTGCCCATTCCAGTTAAAGTTGGCTTTGCATATGAGTTCTGAGAGTTCTCAATTGGTTGCATAACAACTTGGAAGCAATGGAAGGCCCTTGCGCTGTCAGGTAGCAAGAATTTAAGACTACATAAGTTCAGTCCATATGAGTTTGGATTTGTCACTAACCTTGTCTTGTGATTATGGTTTTGACACACTCACATGGATAGGAGCACATACACCATAAAATCTAAGTGTCATAAGGTTTCTCTCCGATTCATAAAAATGATGGTGAGGAAACGCTTTCACTAAGTGCTTTTAAGTAGATAGAAATTGTGATATTTGCAGTCTCAAAGTCGTTAGTGGAGCGTGTGTTGTTAACTGGCACACTAACATGGACTTGTTAGGAATGTAAAAGGACTAAACAATTGAGACCCCTTTTCATAGTTTTAAAATTGTTTAGACACACATGTGTGCTATCTAAGGATAGGTGTATGATTTTGATAAAGTTTTATCAAAGCATTTCATATCAGAAATCTGAACTTTGGTAAGAAAGTCAATAAAGTATTAATTTCTAGAAGTCCAGCTGATTTCTGGATACATGTCAAGGCTAGTGGGAGCATAAGTGTTATGCTAATAATCATCATGTTAGTGGGAGCATGATAATTATGGTAAGTGTTGCAAGTTAGCAATGTTAATTATAGAAAATAAAAGTTTCAATTGGAAAAAAAAATGTTTCGCTATAATTAAAGGAGAGGAAATTATACTTCATTTCAAATCTAAAAGCTTAGATCATGAGATTTTAATCAAATTTAGTCAAGTATATATATGAATGTTATGTTGGAATGGCTCAACATAAGGAAATTCTATATATGGGAACATTATTTGCGTTCTAAAATTCGATTGTGATTGCGTCATCCCTTTTCATAATCTGAATTATGAGAACATGGCAAAATAGAAATAGAAATATTATAGCAAAAGACTGGTCTAGTATCATGTCTTTATGTGAGACATTGTGAATCGTGTCCCATATGCTTCAGATATAGGATCGATTGTATGTGGTATAATATTCATCTGTTCTAAATGTTTCCAAATGCCTAGGGCATTAAGAGGGAAAAAGTACTAGAACTGGATATGACTAATTTGATTAAGCAATTGTCAAGGCCAATCGAAGGTTCACCAAAGATTGGTTGCGCATGGACAGTTGGAAGTATGGTGTAAATTTTTGGAAAGGACCATATTGACATATTCTGAAAAGAGGCTACTCTTGTTCAGAAGTGATAGTCAAAATGGGAATATGGAAATGTTTCCATATGTGGAAGTTCTTCATTAAATCTATGTAAGATTAGGAAACTTAATGCAAGAAGGATGTTCAAAGCAGTGTACTTTGAATTTGAGACTTCGTTTCCATGGAATGATCTCCATTGGAATACTTTGTAATGTCTGTTTCCAAGTCTTTGTGACTTTGTGCATAATCATTACAATAGGATCAATGCATATAAGTTTAGAATCTAATATATTTCGATAAATGGCAGGAATATGGAATTCTTACATTTACGGTAAGGATTTGGGATTGTGAAATGAGAATCAATGAAATTATGCTCAATTGATCTATTCCACAAAGTAAGGCTCATAGAAAAACATAGTGCGCGTACTTGGTGTGTGGCATAACTATAGTTTGGATAAACATAATGTGCATGCTTAGAGCATGGCATGACTACTGTTTTAATTCAAGTATTAAGTTGATTATTTGAAACATTATGCAATGAATAATGTGTAATCAATATGGTGATAAATAAAGGTGTTCTATTTAGATTCATAAGTTCTGAGACCATATTGGATTCGATTATTTTTGTGTTTCACTTTGCATGTTTTGATACCCAGAATAACTAGGTCATTCTTCCCGAATGACTAAATTATTCAAACCATCCACAGTCGATAATACATTAGAAGTAGGTATTAAGGAAAGACTGTCATGAAGTTGGCCTGTTAGATGTCTAAGGTGTTTGACATAGCAAGAGTTGCTACAACATTCATGAGTGCTGATAAGTTCTGAGTATTCGATTAAACCCATGCTCATTTGAATCACTTCATGGATTTTATCACGAGTGATCTTGAGACGATAATATCTTATATTCTTCAAACCTAGAGATATGAGTTGGTTATACATTGATTGCACGAAAACGCATTGGTAACTCGATGTTATAAAATGTGTCTTTGTGTATGATTTAAAAATTAGTAGAATAAGCATATGAGTTGAAGTTTATCCATTCCTTTTACCCTTGGAGGGATAAAAGCGATATTTATGGGCCCCTCGATGATTTAGTGATGACACCCCTAAGTGCTTGGCCAAGCCTGGACTGATTTGATTTGTTCAATTAGTCAGTCGTCATAAATCGGAAATCAGGAAACAACAAATGGACATAGAGAATGATTATAATCCATGTCGCAGTCCATATGATATCTAAAATGGAGGAATATATGATCCCTTATCTAATGGACAAGTCATTGACCAGGTCAGAGTTCAACAACGACTTTAAGAGCTACGATTGCTAGTCGGGTTTTGGAGTCATACGAAATAATAGTTTTAGACTTATCCAAGTGGGAGACTGTTGGATTAGTGTCTAAGTCCATAACTATAATTGGTATGTACTTGACCCGATTTGGCATGGTCCATCTGGGTTGCACGGCATCGGAACAATTGGATAGACAAAATGAGAAAAATGATACTAGTGATTTATATTAATATATTATAGTTCTAATATATTAATATAAAATCATATTATTTAATTAGTATTGATCAATAATTAATTTAGAATTAATTTAGTGATCAAAAGGAACTAATTAAATATGGACTCTTATATATATGGTGGGCCAAGTTCATTTAGGTTGGGCTAAGCTTTCATGGATAGTCCATGGAGTTTTTAACCCATGGATCTTATGGAAATGAAAGGTCATGTGTATTAGGGTTTACATGAATGTAACCCTAATCCTCCACACTATATAAAGAGGTCCCTAGTTCATGAAATGGCCCTAGTGTATAGTACATAAGAGGGCAAAACCGATTTGGTGCAAGTATCCTTACTCTCAAGTCATTCCAAGGGTTCATGGTGTTGTATGAACCATTTGAGGTGCAACACTTGGGGCACTAGGCTCTTAAAGGTTCAAGACTTCAAGCTCCATCAAAAGGTATGTCATTCTAATAGATTCTTGTAGTATAGTTGCTTCATATTATGCTAGTTAGGATGAAACCTTGGAATATTGAATATGTGCATGTATAATAGAGAAAACATAGAATCAAGGTTTATAGGGTTGCATGTACACCATAGGAGTGTTAGAATGCTCAAAACCCATCAGCTTCCTACCCAATCAGGCTATATTCACATTAGTTCCTAAGCTACCTTACTCTTCTCACATGAGTTAATAGTTAACTACTTGGTCCACTCATAGCAGAGGTACTTTCGATTCTTGAACCACTCTTTTTCATCCTAACGTTCTTTCATGATCACACACCAAGACACATACCCAAGACATCTCTGGTCGAAACCAACCAGGTTATAGGTATGTAAACATTATGTGTTTATGATCTAGATTCATGAAACCATGATAAAAGTGAAACCCAAAATTTTTTGAACCATTAAAGGAATTGGCGGGGAACTTTGTTCCAGATTTTAACAAAATATTTGTTTCGGTACCACTTTTCGATATTCCAAATCATATTTTTTTTCTTTTTGCATGGTCTTGATAAAATGTTCGAAACCCATGACATTTTTACCCAACAAGATCCATGAATAATTTTGTTTTGTGGAATATGATTTTAGTGTGAGTATCAATCTGATTCTTTGTTACTTGATAAATTTTCCAAAGCATACTTGTCCCTGACTACACTGGTCAAACAGGTAATTTCGTTTACAATTTGTCACTCTTGTGTTTAGTTGTGATATGTAACGAAATTTTCAACCACCCATGAAGCCTTTAAAAAAGATGTCTTTCGATACTTCTCTACAAGTATTCAATTGTATTTCATGGGAAACCACACAAGTTGTTTTTCATCTCTCTTGATGATTGGTGAAGCGATCTTTTTCTGGGATCTTACTGCATTTGTGTCAAAATATTATTTTGACATCACAAAACCAAAATTTTCTTATTTTGCTTCTTATCGTTTTCTTTGGCACATTTTGCACTCACGAAATCCTTGAGGTTCTAAGTAATACCAACTCAGGCTGAAGATTTCGCAAATCTGGAAAATGAATTCACTTTTAAACCCAAAAGTGAAAGAGCCTAGCCTCCATTCCGAAGGCTTCATTGTTGGTCCTTATTAGTTGAGTACTATCGAAAAGACAGTTGATGTGACGGTTTGGTTGCTAGGCGATTTCCAAGGCAAAAAGTGATCATTACTTTTCACATGTGGCTACCTTTACGGCTATAAGCGCGATTTTCAAGGTGTAACGTGGCATGAATTTAATAGCAACCGTTTGAAATTCACATTGGTTGTACGTATACAAAGGGATTTTGGGATTCTATTCCAATTTTATGCTCACATACTTTTCTCAAAAGATTTGTGACCTTTTCTCTCAGATATTCTTCAAGCTTTTAAAAACCTAACAATGGCGGCTAAGCAAGTTCAGCAATCTCAACCCACTAAAGACGTTTCTTCTTAAGCCATCATGAAGATCCAAAGCACCAATTATCAAGTTCAATCCGATGTTTTTGTTTATCCAGTAGGGTTACAGATGTTAATCGTTGCTCTATAAAATTCGGTATTATCGACAGTAATGCTTAGTTCTTTTTCTATACCGCTATCCTGGTTTTCTGTTGTTGGTTCTACAACAACTTACAGCAAGATGATGAAGGTTGTGATGTTCCAGATGATGAATGACAAAAAGTTCAAGTTAACGAAGAAGATTTTTGCTCACATTTTGAATATCCCTAATGCTGAACCTTTCTACATGGTAACGAATGAACAAGTCCTCCATATGTTCAATGAGATGGGTTACCAACCAATGCTTACCAAAATCAGTGATTTTAAGAAGTCTAGGTTACCTTGCATATGGAATTTCTTCTTTGGAATTTATCTTCGATGCTTGTCGGGTCGAAGTGTGGGGTTAGATAAAGCTAGACTGGAGGTTTATGCTTTGGTGGCTGGTATCTACTATGATTTATTAGTGGACTATGCAACTCAATTTTGGTCTGAGTTTGTGAAGAGTCTTAGGAATACGAATGATGTATATGGGATATCGTGTGCTCGCTACTGGATCCTAATTCTGCAATTTGTCTATGAGAAGGAAGGCATTATGGTTCCTGAAGATGAAGAAATGGTTGAATTCTCGGTGTATCATTATCAAAAAACTATCAAAGATAATCAAGATGTGTTTCTTACTATTGCTTGTATCCCAGATGCGATGCTGAGAAAGGTTGATCCTTTGAATCCTATTTTGGTGGCCTACTTGCAACATATCAATCCATCGATTGATAGTGGGGTGTTATTACCGAAGACTACTGAAGGTCCTTCGAAGAAACAAAGAAGCTCAAAGAAAGAAGATCATGCTAGTCCTTCGAAACCTACTCATGCTTCTATTGAAAAAGTGGCTATTCTCCCAAGAAAGTTGTTAAAGGAGAAAAATCTTCAAAGAACAATCCCATGCCAGTTGTTGAAGACACCTCAACACCTTCGAAGGAGGTGGTACCTTCAAAGTCAGGAGTGTTGAAATGGTTGAAGAAAATGGCTCATAAACCACGCCATTCACCTGAATGATCTACAAGCTTTTCATCAATTCTCACTCAAAAGCCTTAGTACAATAGAAAGGGGGTTGTGATTCGTGAAATTCCAACACTTGTATCTCCAGCATCAAAGAAGACGCGTGCTGAAGACATGGCCAAAAGAATTTCGAAGAAGCAAAAGAAACAAAGGAAGTTACTAATCCCTGAAGACTCAATGGATGAGGAAGTAGTTCCTGAATCTCCATTTGGAGATGATACAATGGGAAATTCTTCACCTAAGAGGGGTTCTCCAATCAAGTCAAATCTCGAGGCAATTGGAAATCCTGGTGGAAATGTGGAAGCTTCTAAAGTCGATAGAACCATCAATCAAGGTGAACAATCGAAGAATTCTACTCATGCGAAGACTATGGTCATACCACTCGGAGTGTCGACTTCCCAATCAATTTTTGAGGAGGTTCGCACTTCAGGCATCACTAAGAACATATCTAATATGGACGTAAATGTCAATAAGGGTGAATGAGTATCGAACGAAGAAGCCCAAGGCAATCCTAATCTTGTTATCTGATCTTCTTTCGACACATCTGGTGTTGATGCTACAGTCTCTTTACCACCATTTCATATTCCTGCTTCTTCTACAATTCATTCTACACATACTACGACTTTTGATAACATCATGCGACAACCTATTACTTCTTTTTTCCCATCTCAATCCACCGAAGGTCCAAAAATAGTTAACGATGATAAAACTGATGATGGTAAGTTCATGGGTTCGTTTTCTGAAATAGAGTTCGATCCTGAAGAGGAGAACATTCCGGATCACATGCTGATGTCTAGGAAGCAATTTAAGATTATGAATAGGAAACTTAATTCATTGCTACAATTCCAAGTTGATGCAGGGGATAAACCTTTGATATCTGGAATAGAAGTGGATGTGATGTTGAAAGCACAAGAGCATCATTTTCAAATAAACATGATCAGATAGACAAGAACACTAAGTTAAGGGTTAAAGCTCAATCTGAGTTCTTTAATGGAGAACTTAAAGAGTTGAAGGCTGATGCAAAGGAAAGGCATGTCCTTTATGTTCATGATCTCAAGACAGTTCATGACAATGTCAATCTTAAAATTTAAGAACTTCGCAATGATATGGTCAAGGAGGTTGCAAAAATGACTCATCACTATTCTACTCTTCACACGAAAGTGAATATTATAGCTTATGCAGTAACAAGTATGGTTCAATGGTATAACTCCATGGCTCCAAAACTCGATAAGAAGGCTGAAGTTGATGCTACAAGTTTTGGGAATGTTGCTAAGTTGTTGGGTGAATTAAAAGATCTAATGTCAAATTCTGGATCTTCTTCATCTTCATTACTCACTCCTGAGTTTTTAACTCAGAAGTTTCGCTTGTTAGAGTCAACCATTCATAATGAATTGGCTCCACTTGCGAAGTTTGCAAATTTGATGCCAACAAATGCCCCGCCTGTTGTCACAGGGGTGCAAGGGGGAGAAATGAGGAGTGTTGGCATAAATTCACAAAGTGTTAGAGGCAAAGGAGGCTCTGGAAAGACTGGTGATGATGCGAAGGTAGTTAGAAAGGTGAAGACTACTCAGATTCCAGTGATAATGCCTAAGAAGACTGATCCAATAATTTTGACAACAATAATAACAAACCTTTAGCAAAAGGGATTGTTATTGGAGGATCAAGTTCTTTGTTAAAATCACAACCATCAAAGACAGTTAATACAAACAAAGGCAAAGACATAAGTTTTGAGCCTACAAAAGAAGAAAAGAAAGTTGCCTTAGAACAAAAAATGGAAAAGAAAAGGCAGATATCGAGCATTCTTCGACTTCATGAAAGCAATCCTCCAGGATTGGAGAAGGGTGATCCAAAGAATCCGTATAGCTATGAGAATATCAAGGCAATGGTTGCTTATGGTGAAATGCATGATTTTGAGAAGATTCCAAAGAAAAGCTATGCAACAGAAAATTCCAATTTGAATCAGTTGGACTTTCCATTCAACAAGATGATGACAAAGAAGAGCTCAAGAGATTAAAGCTTCGAATTCATGATGTCCTTGGAAAAGAAGAAGAAGTCTGGTCACTTGTCAAAATAGTTCGAGTTTTTAGTATTTCCAAAGATGTTTTATTCGAGGGAGTATTAAAGAATTTCCGTTATCATGTGGTCAGAGCAAACAATGCTACATTCGACTATTCGATTGTTGACTTCCCACTCATGAATCTACATGATTTGATCACAGTTGCGAAGATTCTTAAAGATATTGGTGAATCAAAACTCCAAGGTACAAGCAAGGAGGATTATTTGTTAGTTCTTGCACACATCAAGCCTTTCATCGACAACTATTTTGATTGCTTAGCTTTGACTATTGTCAAATTAGCTTAGACAACGGAAAAAGAAATTACAGTGCATCAGTCATTGTTGAAGAGTCAATCTGATTTAAAGCCTTATGTTGATGGAGAGATTTGCTTGAAGCCTCTTGGAATAGTTTTTGTTGGAAAACGTAAGAAGGGAAAGAATACGAAAATTTTGTTCCAGGCTTGTGATGTTGAAAGGTATACGACTGATCACTATATGAATTTACTTGTTCGTATGAATAGCGGTAAGAAGAACAATGATGGAGACAAGGTAGAGCTGAAAAAGATAATGACTTGGTACACGGAAATTCGAAGATCTATGCATCTTGCTATCCAGATGTTGATGACCTGATTCGTTACTTCTCACAAAGGGGGAGAATGTAGATGTTGAATATTATTGTGAGGTGTCGAAGGTCATCGATATTATCGATAGTTTGTTATTTTATTATAAGGGCACTTTATGTATCGAAACTTTTAATGTTTAGTCCCTTGTATTTTTTGTATTCTTTCATGATCCCTATAAATATGGGATGTGTACTAGAGATGATATAACTTTTGCTACTTTGTCTATCTTGTATTGTTCACTCTTTATACTCGTTGAAAGCATAATTGAGCCAAATAGAACTTATTTACATCTTGTGTTCATTATTCTTCCTTTACTCTGATCTCGTAATTCAAACTTGATTCTATTACAACTACATACTTAACACAACAGTCATTAGCACAAGAGTTGATACGTAAAACCGCCTCAATCAACTCTATCCAATTGGATAGACCAATGACTCTTTCCGTATCGAATAAGGATAGGGGGTCGGTAGGCTAAGAAATCCTTGTATGAATAGGATATGGGGTTGTTTTGTGTTTGAGACTGGAATATTGTCATTACTTCCACCATTCATAGAAGATCCGTATCAGGAAGCCTCATACGTAGCTAAGGTTGTGGCAATCCCTTGTGTAATCATGCTTTGCATTAGTTTTGAGTCCATTCGAAATGTTGGTTGAAATCGCGTATTCCTTCGAAAGCCTTTATTTAGAAAAAGACACACTTAAGTTGCTTATACTACTAAATCATAAACAAGTATGTAGGAGTTGTATTGCATGATAGTGTATTTGTATAATTTGTTCTTAGAATCCCATATGTTTCCAAATTATAGAGTGACATTGATGATGGATTTTGAGCACTATAACATCCCTATGGTGCACATGCAACCCTAATGCTCTGGATCTAAGATTTCTCAAGTTATACATGCAATTTCATTTTATCCGAAGCATGTACCCTAGCTAGCATGCAATTGGAGATATACAACATAAAAACTAGTTAGATGAATACCTCTTATTTGTAGCTTGTAGAAATTGACCTTTCAAGAGCTTATCACCTTAAATGTGATTCCTCAAATGAGTCACAAACACCACCAACAATTGAGGATAATGAGAGATAGGCTAGGAGGCACACAAAAACGGCTAGGGTTCTTCTTGGAACTCTTAGGGGCATTATTGGTGATGCTAGGGGTTACATTTATAGTGTGGAATTCCTAGGGTTTCACTTGTAAACCCTAATTCACTACTATGGGCCTTTAATCCAATAATCCATATGATAAGCCCTTTGGACTAACTCTTCATGGATTCCTACATAAAATTAGTTCATCCTCATCAACATGGATCATTAGCCCAAACTGTATGTATTACTGATTTACTTAATCAGTCCCCGTTAATTTAATCAGTCTCTTTTGATAACTAAATTAATTCTTGACCAATACCAATTAAATAACTATTATTCTTATAATATATTAATAAATCACAAATAACCTCTTTCTCAAATATCCATCCTATCAAATTGCTCTGGTGAAGGCAACCCAAAAGCACCATGCTACTATCGGGTCAAGTACATACCAATTATAGTTATGGGCTTAGACACCTAATCCAACAGTCTCCCACTTGGATAAGTCTAATAACTATAACTGCCAATGTAACTTCAAAATCCGATTAACAATTGTGGCTCTCTAAAAGTCGTGGTCGAACTTTGATCTTATCAGCAATGTGTCCTATTGATAAGGGATCATATATTCCTCTATTCTACATGATATTGTATGGACTGAGACATAGATTATAATCATTCTCTCTGTCCATGTGTTTTTTTTCTGATTTCCGATTTATGACGACTAACAATAGACTACAATTGAATACATCAACTTAGTCTAGGCTTGGCCAAGCGCTTAGGGTGTCATCACTAAATCATTGAGGGGCCCACAGATATCGCTTTTATTCCATTTTGGGTAAAAGGAACGGATAAACTTTCACTAATATGCTTGCTCAATTTAGTTATCAAATCGCACACAACAATACGTTTTAAACACCAAGTTACTATTGCGTTTACTTATCATCAATGTGAAACCGACTTGTAAACTACAACTCATATGTCTTTGTTTCAAGAATATAGGATATTATCATCTCACAATCACTCGTGATAAAATACATGAAGTGATTCAAATGAGCATGGGTTTAATCCAATACTCGAATCTTATTACTGGAGTACTCATGAACACTTGCAGCAAACTTGTGATATGTCTAAACACTTAGACAATCTACAGTCGGATTCATGACAGTCTTACCTCATTACTTACTTCCAAAGTATGAGTGACTGTAGATGTTTGAATAATCTTATTATTCGGGAAGTAAAACATGCAAAGAGAATCACAAGAATAGTCCAATCCAATATGGTCTCAACCATATTGATTACACATTATTCATTGTATAATGCTTCGACTAATCAACTTAATACTTGAATTAAAACACCAGTTATCCTATGCTCCAAGCATACACACTATGTTTTCCTATGGTCCTTACCTTGTGAAATAGATCAGTCGAACACATTTCCAATCATGCTCATTTCACAATTCCCTAATCCTTATTATAAGTGTTAGAATACAAAATTCTTGCCATTATTATAATCTTGTCAGATCTAAACTCACATGCAGTTATCCTTTGTAATGTCAAGTAACCAATTTCATAGGGACTTTGTCAATGATATAACAAAGCGTTCCATTTGAAGGTTGTTACAAGACAACTCCACAGATATGAAGTCTCACATTCAAAGTATATTCCTTGGAACATCATTCTTGCATAAAAGTTTCTAACCTACACATAGATTCTTAATATCCAACTCCCATTATGGAAACATTTCCATATTTACCAAATGACAACTCGTTCTTAATAGAATCTTATCTATTCATAATAATGTCAATATGATCCATTCGTTTACTATACTTCCAACTGCACATAAGTGACCAATCCTTAGCGAACCTTTGATTGTCCTTGACGGTTGTTTAACTACTTTAGTCGTATCTGGTTTTGGTCATTTCCCCTCTTAATGCCCTGGGCATTTGGAATAGACAGAACGGTTAAATATTACATAATATGCAATTGATCCTATACCCAAAGCATATCGAATACAATTCTTAATGTTTTACATAAAGACATGACACTTGACCAGTCCTTTGCTATAATATTTCCATATATAGAATTTCTTATGTTGAAACATTTCAACATGACATTTATAACCAAGTCTATTAAAATTTCAATCTAAGCTTTTAGATTCGAAATGAAGTATGATTTCCTCTCCCTTAAATCCTTCTATAGTGAAACAACTTTTCAAACTTTGCAACTTTTCAAATCAAACTTTTTCCTACAAATAGCATTGCCAACTCGCAACACTTATCATAATGATTATGCTCCCACTAGCACAATAATTATGTCCTTACTAGCATAACACTTATGCTCCCACTAGATTTGACATGTACCCAAAAATCAGTTGGACTTCTAGAAATCAATACTTATTGACTTTCTTACCAAAGTTTAGATTTCAGATACAAGATGCTTCGATAAGACTTTATCTAGGCTTCTCAAACTCATACACCTTTCCTCAGATAGCTCATATGTGTGTCTAAACTATTTCAGAACTTACAGCAGTAAGTCCCGAATGTTCAGACTATTTGCCATTTCTCACAATTTGAACTATGAAGAGGGATGACGTAATCATAATCGAATTTGAGAATGCAATTAACACAACTTCTATTTCTTTAAATCTACTTAGTGAAAGCATTTCCTCACAATCCTTTTATGAAGCGGAGAGAAACCTTTGCCACTTAGATTTTATGGTGCATGTGCTCCTATCCATGTGAATTTTTCATAACCATAATCACAAGACAAGGTTTGTGACAAATCCAAACTCATATGGACTGAACTTAATCAATCGTAATTTCTTGCCATTTGGTAGAACAAGGCCTACCATTGCTTCCAAGTTATTGAGCAGCTCACCCACTCTGATCAATGTACTTTCACTGATCAAGGTGCTTTGCTTTTATGCAATCAAATGAGGACTCATAGAACTCTTATGCATAGTCGACTTAATTGGAATGGGCACAGAAATAAGAATATGTCAATATGATAGGTTATGAACCTTAAGTCGTGTGCTACGGATAAACAATAGGTTTATTTTTAATTAGTTATTGAAGCTATTCAAGATCATTAAGACTGCCACTGACCTCTTGACATATAAGATTCTCTGTCAAGAAACATTCCTTGACAAACAAATATTCAAGAGTTAGTGCGTGCTCTTATCAAGAAAAACACTTCATTTAATTGGTCTTTGTTTTAGTCAAAACATCACAACTACCAATTCCAAATGTGCAAGAGTAAGAACCATTTTTACTCCATATTTGATGAATGTTATAAACCCTCTTAATATTATGTCACTCAATGCACAATCTTGGAGTTTGACTTTAAGACTTGATTTTGGAACAAAGTATGACTCATCTTCTTGATTTAACCATTTCAACAATTCCTGATTCCTCTTCTTATCCATACAAGTGCACTAAGGTGTCCTTAGAAGATCAAGTGTGATATGGTTCCATAATCATAAGGATGATCATAAAACATGATACTAAAGTATTCTCCTTTCCTTTCATATTGGAGAAAACTTTTATCTTTCTGCCTAATTGATTCTTCTTATTAGTTCTCCTATACTTTGAAACTTTTCAATGTATTAAAATTATACTTAATCTTGTAAGTATAATCATATTTACTAAACTTTAATAAATTATGGCTAACAGTCTTTATCATTCTTTGTGGTGGACCTAACCAGTTTACATCAATGTGTACTAGATCCTTTAGTCCTTCACTTGACTCACACACATATGTGAACAAGGATAATTTTCTCAAGTACCAAGATTTTCATACTTCATATAATTCAAATCACATGATTCCAGGTTTCTATCCAATTGAAACTTGGGCAATGAGAATCTTTCGATACTTAGAAAATCATGACATTTCCACAATCAATATAACTAAGAATCAAACCATTTTCAACATTTCTATTAATAGAAACATATAAACAACAAATTTCACAAATGTCATTGCAAGGAAACATAAAATAAGATAAAATCAAATTTTTCTTTATTTATAAAATGCGGAAAAAACTTGTCCTTACAACGCAAATTCATATCAAAACTATGTTCCTAGACATTCCTAAACAATCTATCATAACTCCTAAGCAGCAGCTCAAAAATCCGATCGTCGAACCATGCGATCGAAATCCATCTCTTCATGATCAGAATCAGATCACTCTTCGTTTAAGATTCCTTCTTTTCTTCGATCCTACAGAACATCAGAATGCAATCTTATCACATCATGTATTAAGAATCTATAAACAAGAACTTAATAGAGTTAGATAAAGGACTTACCTGAAGTAGAGTCATACATTTTGACTTTACCATCCTTGCAATCTTTTAGGTAGATACGGTAGATTCGCATCCAATGCCCCTTCTCTTGGAAATAGAAACAAACATACTCTTTCGGAATGGCACTCGGGACAATCTCAAACTTAGTCTTTCTCTTTACCATTTGGTCAAACGGTTTGACCTTGGCCGATCCCTTTCCATTGGGAAGAGAAAAAAAATTTGACTTCCAAAGTCGCCATTATCAATGTCCATGGAAGGTTGGGAGATTGATCTTCCAATCAAATTTTCTTGACTAGTGCACCCAATCATTGATGATTCAGCAGCAATTAGCAAATAGGTAAGATCGATAAGGGTCACATCGTGATCTGTCATATAGTATCCTTTAACAAACTGACCATGCGACTCAGGAAGTGATTGAAGAACCAAGTCAGCAGCCAACTTTCTCGGAAAACCACACCCAACATTCCCAACCTGTCAATATGCAACTTCATCTCCAAGACGTGAGCACATATAGAATTTCCATCTTCGTGTTTGGTTGCCAATAGGGCTTGAGTGACCTTGAACTTTTCAAGTTGACAGACCCGTGGGTCAGGAAGAATAATTAGAGGAGGTGGAAGAAGTGAAGTATTATTTCTAGTTCCATCAATGCACAACAAAGAGATTGATCTTTCACCTTGATCGCCATGTGGAATATCATCTTCATGAGGAAAGCTTTTTCCAAAAGGATAAGAAAGACCATGGTTGTCAAAACTAGACATCTACAAGGGGAGAAATTCAAGTAAGTTGATTTAATCCTTAATATAACACCCAAATGAAATATTAAGGCTAGGACCCAACAAAAATAATTCACAATTCGGAAGAGGGATGTCGTAATCCAATTACAAATTATTTGAAGGTAGGTAAATGACGATTTACCAATTCCACCATGAAAACGAAATTTTAAATGAATTAGGTTTTAAATGAAATTCCTAGATCTTTTGAGATTCATTGAACTTTTCAGTGACATGTTTAATCTCGATTATGCCCTTTCAAGTGTGTGACTGGGATACCGAGAATCACAAACAAGGTGTGAATAACCATGCAAATTAGTTTGGTACTCTCGAAGTCATTTATCACCTAATCAATGTGCCGGTTAACCATACATGCTCCATTGATCTATGATAACCTACAAGCTACCCGTTGCTATCCTTCATTAGTCCCATATTAGTGTGTCGGTTAACCACACATGCTCTACTAACGACCAATATGGTGGAATGTGCAATTTCATGGGTTAGCATCAAATTCACATCTTTCCTAAATAACTAAGATTGGGAATTTATAAAACATTTATTTACTTGTATTTCATTATACAATTTAACGAAATTTTGTATCCTATCCTACTCGTTCAGCTAATGGCACTCCACTGGTCAAGGGTGCAGTGGGTAAGAGTGTATACCCAATGGCGGTCATTTTACAAGCCGCTTCCTTAAACACCCCTTATAAACCAGCTTTGTGAATCAAACCTACTAACAGTAAGACTGACTTTTAACTTATACATATATAATATATTAGACTTTTAATTTTATATAGTATAAGGGTGTATTTTACACAATTAAAATACTAGTTGTTTAATCTATTAATAAATTAGACTTTTAATTTAATTAAACTTAAACCATGTCATTATGGATTTATTAATTCTCTCTTTTAATTAACCACTTGATTAATTTAATTAAACCATAAAGGTGTAATTTGAACTATTCAAAATATCAAGGTTCTAAATTTAAGATTTCAAAATTAAGGCTATTTAATTAAATTTGAAGTTACAAAACCAACAGGTGCACATTTGAACTTTTTCAAATTACTAGGGTTTTAGAATTTAATGTTTCATAATTAAAACATTTTAAATTCCAAAATTTGAGGAAAATTTTTGAAACCTTTTCAAAGTTCTTGGATCAATTTGACAACAATTAAAATAATCATATAATTAATTATATCACAAAATTGATCTAATCTAATTTCACATAGCAAGATGATTCAAATTCTACAAATAATTAGTTTTTCACAAAATCAAGTAATGTTCTTAAAATTTAAGAATTATCATCTAATTGGATGATGATAATAATTACCTTATAAAAAATCGAATTTTATGGTAATGATCCTAATCCAATTCTGGCCAAGTGTTGGATTAATGTCTAAGTCTATAACTATAATTGGTAAGACTTGACACGACCCGGCATGGTCCATTTGGGTTGCACGGCATCATGCACTTGGATAGACTATAATGAGAGAAATAACACTTAAGGTTGATTAATATATTATAAGTTCAAATATATTAATAAGATTATTTAATTAGTATTGATCAAGAATTAATCTATAATTAATTAAGTGATCAAAAGAAGACTAATTAAATATATGGGTTGATTGTGTAAATCATCCATACTTGTATAGTGGGCTAATGCTCCATGGATAATCAAGTTGGGCTAAAACCCATAGGATGGTCCATGGATGCTCCATGGTGTATTTGAACCCATGGATCCAAGGAAATGGAAGGCCATGACAATTAGGGTTTACCCTAATTGTAACAACTATATAAGATCATATTCTTTGGGAAAAATCGGCCACTATGAATAATAAGAAAGGGCCAGCCGATTTTAGGAGTGTTCAAGTTTCTCTCAAGTTATTCCAAGTGTATTTGGTGTTGTGTGAACCATTTGAGGTGTCACACTTGAGGCACTAGACACTCAAGCTTCATGAAGACATTCTACATCAAAGAGGTATGTATTCTATCTTGTTATATTCATTATTTTGTATGCTAGATTAGGATAATACCTTGGATGTTCATAATTGCATGTATAATAGAGAAAACATAGATCCAAGGTATTTAGGGTTGCATGTACACTTAGGAGTGTTAGAATGCTCATAACCCAACAGTGGTATCAGAGACTAGGCTTGTTTTCTTGTTATACTTGCAAAAGTAGCTGAAAAAAATCGAGTTTTGATGCTGTCTGCACAGCAGACTCGCCAAGTCCATGAATGGACTCGCCGAGTCCAAGGCAAAATGCATCCAACTCGCCGAGTTGGTTCGTGCACTCGACGAGTTAGACCCTCTGACAGCATATATTCGATTGTTTTGGCTGGAATTGGACTAGGAACATTACCCTAAGATGCTTTTGGACTTATAAACTTGTTTTTGATGTGGTAATGTTCATGCTAATTCAATTTCTAAGATAATTGTCATAATTTCAAGATTTGTATTAGTTTTTATGTTCATGCTAATTTCTTGAAGATTGATGATTTGAATTATCTTGTTCTTAGATTAATAGAAAAGTTGTGTGAAATAGTTGATTTCAATCCATTTTAATCTAAGAGTTGATTCCAAAGTGTGTTTTTGTAACTTGTCCTCAAGTTATGTGAAAAGTCACATTTAAGAATCATAAAACTCATAAAAGTTGGCAAAGGTTACAAAATGAAGAGTCTAGTTCTAATTAAATGGCTTTATGACTCCATAACTTGTCCTCAAGTTATGGAGGTTCAAGAGTCTCTTCATTAAATAATAAATAAAAAAAAGTGTAACCTTAATTAGTTCCATAAGTTACAATAAAAAAAGGTTATTTTTTTATTAATTAGTTTAAAGTCTTCCATAACTTATCCTCAAGTTATGGAACTTGAAGAGTTTTTAATTAAAACTACTTTAAACTCATAAGTTATGGAATTAATTAGTTTTGAATAGTTTCAAAACTTCCCATCAAGTTTTGGAATTTGAAAAAGTTTTCTCTTATGAACACTTTGATTCCAAGTTAAGCCCTTAGAATTTTAAAAGTTAAAATTCAACCCTTATACTTTATAATATTATAAGTTAATAATATTATATATATATATATATATATATATATATATATATATATATATATATATATATATATATATATATAAGAGCAAGTCAGTCTTACCGTTACTAAGCCTCATTCCCGAAGCTGGTCTATAAGGGGGGTATAAGGTTACTACCTATAAAATGGCAGTTTAATGGGTGTCCACTCTACCCACCGCTTCCTTGACCGGTGGAGGGTCGTTAGTCGAACGGGTAGGATAAGGACTAGAATTCTCCCTTCATTAAAAGTATTAATGATAAATACTAAGCTGCTAATCCATGAAATTACACTTTGCACTTTGTTTAAGTCGGTTAGTGGAGTGTGTGTGGTTAGCCGGCACACTAACTCGTATTTAACAAGGTAGGCAAAGGGTAACTTAATGTTTATCGTAGTATCGATGGAGCGTGTGTGGTTAACCAACACATCGATTGAGGGGTAAACTCTTAAGGGTACCAAGTATATTTGCATGGTTACTTCACACCTTGTTTTGTGATCCTCGGCATCCCAGTCACAAAACCTGAAAGGCACACTCGAGATTAAAACATGCCATTGAACAGTTCAATGAATCTCAAAAGATCTAGGAGTTTCAAATCCAATTAAAACCTAATAATACATTTCATTTATCTTGGTGGAAATTGGTGAATCGTCATTCACCTACCTTCAAATATTTTATAGCTTGGATTACGGCATCCCTCTTCTAAGTTATAAAATAGTTTGTTGGGTCCTAGCCTTAATATTTCATATTGGGTGTCATATTAAGGACTTTAAATCAACTATCTTGAATATCTCCCAAAAGATGTCTGGTTTAGACATTTATGATCTTCCCAAATCTCTTGAAACAAGCTTTCCTAAATGAAGATGATGTCCCATGGAAATCATACTTCTTTCACCTCCTCTAATTATTCTCTCTAACCCACAAGTTCTTGAAAAGTTTAAGGTCACTCAAGCCCTATTGGCAAGGAAAGGTCTGTGTGTGATCACATCTTGGAGATGTAGTCACATATTAACAATCCGGGAGAGTTAGGTGTCAAAGTCTTGAGAAAGTTGGTGGTTCAATCACTTTCTAAGTCTCATAGTGAGTTCCTTTAGGACTCCTATGAAACAGACTATGACAAGACCCTTAATGATCTTATCTATTTGCTAAGATGAACTTCCCAAAACTTTATGGACATTGAAAATGGTGACACTGGAAATCCAGAAAAAACATTCTCTTCCCAATGGAAAGGGATCGGCCATAGTCAACTCGGTTGACCAAATGGTAAAGAGAAAGGCTAGGTCTGAGATTATCCCATGTACCATTCCCAAAGGATCCATATGGTTCTATTGCCAAAAGGAAAGGGCATTGGTTGCGAAGTTGCCAAATTTACCTGAAAGATCATAAGGCTGGTAAAGTCAATAAGTTTGACTCTACTTCAGGTAAAGTCCACTATCTAACTCTACTAAGTTTCTATTCTGGGATTCCCGATACATGATGTGACTGGGTCACATGTTGATGTTTTAAGAATCAAAGAAAAGTGAAGAAACTTAAAGAAAGAATATGTTGAATCTGATCGCGTAGATGGATTTCTATCACATAGTTTGAAGATCGGATTCTTGAGCTACTTCTTAGGAGTTATGATATATTGCTTAGGAACAGATAACAACATAGTTTTCTTGCTCTTTCACATTGTAAGGGTAGTTTTTCCGCAAAGTTTTAAAATAAAAGGAAAATTTTTAATTTTATTTATTTTAAAATATCCTTACAATGGCATTTGTGGAAAAGAAGTGTTGCTTATATGACTCCATTGATAGCAATATTGGAAATATGAATTTGATTCTTTCATTTGTGGTAGTGTCTAAATTTACCAAATAAGGAAATATACTCATCACCCAAGTTTCAGTTGGATAAAAACTTGGAATCATGCAAGTTATATAGCATGATGAATGAGAAATTTCAAGCATTTGAAAATTAAGACTAACTACTTGTTCACATGGATGTGTGAGTCAAGTGAAGGACTAGGGTATCAAGTACACTTTCTTGTGCACTTGTCAAAGTCCACCACAAAAGATGGATAAGACTATTCGTCATGATTTACTAAGGTTTAATAAATATGATTATACTTACAAGCTTAAGTATAATTCTGAAACATTGGAAAATTTTCAATGTATGACAGAGCGAATAAGAAGAATCAAATTAGGCAAAAGGATAAAAGTTTCTCAAATCTGAAAAGATGGGAGAGTACTTTAGTAATCATGTATATATGATCATCTTAATGATTAAGAGACCTTATCACAATTCATTCTCTAAGTGCACTCTGATAGCTAAGAAGATGAGCTATGAATTGTTGAAGTGGTTAAATCAAGAAGATGAGTCATATTTCATTCTATAACAATTCGTAGAGTCATACTCCAAGATTGTAACTTGAGTGACATGTCTTAAAGAAGGTTTAAAAAAACACTTGTCAAATGTAAGAGTAAAAGTTTTCTACTCTTGTACATTTGAAATTGATAAGTTGTGATGTTTTGGATAAAACAAAGACCAACTAAGGCTAATTGTGTTAAGTGTCTGTCTTGATTAGAATCCACACTATCTCTTGAATATCTGACAAGAAAGTCTTATATTTCAAGAGGATAGTGAGAGTCTTAAAGATCCTGAAAGGATAATCAAGAATAAAAACCTGTAAGTTTATCACTAGCACACGACTTGAGGTTTATAACCTATCATGTTGACATATTATGTGCTCATTCCAGTTAAGTTAACTATACCCTTGACTTTAATTGAATATCATCACAATGAATATACATGAATCATAACATAAACGTCACCATGCATCAATATATTACAACTGGAATTTTTCACATCAAGTACATTGTTTTAACATTACACATTCATAATATAAATTGTTTGAGTACTTTTAACAACATAACATCCTAACATTACTTCCTATTACCCTTCCGCTTACCTGTTACCTGAGAATACAAGTTATTTTGGAAAACGTTCAACATATGAAATGTTGGTGAGTTCATAAGCAATGTTGTGATAAAATGATTTGTGTAGTTTGTAAAACCCAGAAAATCTGATATTTTCTGAAAAGCTTTTGTTTATAAAAGTGTGAAGATCCATAAGTTGATGCATGAATGATTTCAAAAACATATATACGAAGGGTATTTTGTGTTATAGTTATAAACATTTCGAGTGAGTAGTATTGAATTCCCCGGAAAACCCGATGTTTTCCGATACTGGCAGGTATCCGTGATTACTGATTTTTGTATTGTCCTAACGAATGAATATGGATTACTCCACATTGTATATCATCCTAATTTCATCTACTTTGATTTCTCATAAGCCTTAGCGAACGAAGAGAAGAGGAACACTATGTCCTACTACTTTCGTAAGTACCTAAGGCTGTCGGGAATGCGAAAGACACGATGGTCCAACTCGCATTTGATTAACTTGAACTTACTAGCCTTATTAATGGGCCACTAGGGCCCAATAACACATAAGAGCTATTGAAAGTCATTTTACATGTAATTAGGTCATAGGAGGCCCAATAACACGTAAGCGTTATCCCTTTGGGCCCAAAGATCATTTTGATGGACTTGCAAGATCCATCAAGCATGATTTGAAACTCTAGCCCAACGTTTGTAGATTTACTCATCGTAGTTATCGTGTATCTATTGAAGTGTTTGATTTAACTATTGTTGTCTTGTATAGATTCGAGACCGAATCAATTCGTTTATAACGATATTTGGTGTTGAATGTGTATTCCTTTTCCATTTTGTCGGTAATCGTGGATTTTGTATTTTGACTTAATGAATTAATTTGTTTAAAAGTAGAAGTTTGAACTTTTCACTACCTTTATTTTTATAAAATAACAATTTTAGCCCTTTATATAAAAGAATTTTCATTTTTTAGTCCTTAAAACATTTTCTTGACACTTTTGCATCATAGACTTGTTAAAAGACCGTTTTAACCCAAAATTTATTTCGTTAACAGATTCAGCCCTTACAGTTTAGTATTTCTCGGTTAAAACCCCATTTTTCGCAACTTTTACAGTTTTGGCCCAAAATCCAAAAACTTTACATTTTTGGTTCTTTTTGATAATGAAAAGAATTTTTGACCCCTAAAATGGTTTTATTATTCTATTTGTCCCCTGTTTTGAAGAAAGTTTCTATTCAGCCCCTTAATTTGTCATTTTTCGCAATTTTAGGCGTATTGGGCCAAAAAGCCCAAAATTAGCCCATTAAGCTAAAAATTTACATTTCAAGTCCTTTGAAAACTTTATTATTCAGAAAAAAAATTATGGAAACTGTTC